>NC_139999.1:19150334-19290334 GCF_964263955.1 Coregonus lavaretus | reverse complement strand
AGTATTTCAGTCCTTCCAGGCGTAGTGTGTTACCAATTGTTTTCTTGGTGACTATGGTCCCAGCTGCCTTGAGATCATTGACAAGATCCTCCCATGTAGTTCTGGGCTGATTCCTCACCGTTCTCATGATCATTGCAACTCCACGAGGTGAGATCTTGCATGGAGCCCCAGGCAGAGGGAGATTGACAGTTCTTTTGTGTTTCTTCCATTTGCGAATAATCGCACCAACTGTTGTCACCTTCTCACCAAGCTGCTTGGCGATGGTCTTATAGCCCATTCCAGCCTTGTGTAGGTCTACAATCTTGTCCTGACATCCTTGGAGAGCTCTTTGGTCTTGGCCATGGTGGAGAGTTTGGAATCTGATTGATTGATTGCTTCTGTGGACAGGTGTCTTTTATACAGGTAACAAGCTGAGATTAGGAGCACTCCCTTTTAAGAGTGTGCTCCTAATCTCAGCTCGTTACCTGTATAAAAGACACCTGGGAGCCAGAAATCTTTCGAATTGAGAGGGGGTCAAATACTTATTTCCCTCATTAAAATGCAAATCAATTTATAACATTTTTTGACATGCGTTTTTCTGGATTTTTTGTTGTTATTCTGTCTCTCACTGTTCAAATAAACCTACCATTAAAATTATAGACTGATAATTTCTTTGTCAGTGGGCAACCGTACAAAATCAGCAGGGGATCAAATACTTTTTTCCTCACTGTACATTATGTTGTATTTTTATGTTGTCATGTATGTGTTGTATCTTGAAGAGCTACACAACATATGTTAGAAAGAGAGGGAAAAAAGAGAGAGAGAGAGATGGAGGGAAGCGCAAACAAAAGAGTTTGTGAATTTGAATGCTTGTGAATGTGTCCATGAAACTGATAAAAGGCATTAAATCCAATCTGACTTCCTATAAGGGAAACACTGAGGTCTCAGGAGAATAACACTGGACAGTTTTCACTGCTCTGCCTCGTCTATACGATCACATTTACATGATATCTATTGATGTATCAAGGCAGCGTGTAAAATTCAGCTGGACGTTTCTTGCAAACTGTGCGAATATACAGTTTGCATCCCTGACATGAGAACCCTGTGTTGCTTGGATCATATTTTTAACACATAGTGAAGAGGAGCAACAATAGTTAGACCATTAATGCTGCTGCTGCAGTATTTCATACAGCACTAACACTCACAATGGAAGGAGTGAACTTTATATGTTGACAAAGTCCTGGCTGGCAGCAGTGTTGGCCAGGCATTTCTGGTGTTTGGCGACAGAGCTGTTTAATTAAGTTTTTGTCTAGTGTTCCTTGTTGCTGTTTTAGTTTTCATCCCATGCCAGCGATGCGAGGAAAATGGAAGGATGGAGAGGGGGACAGGAGGGGTAAAGAGAGGAGGAGAGGAGGAGAGGAGGAGTTGTGAGAATGTAAAACAGCAGAGCCCCCAGTTCAAAACCTCATCCATTCTCCAGAGAGGGAACAAAGCCCTGAGAGAGAGACAGAGAGAGAGGAGAAGGAATTAAAGAAAAGACAACACAGCTGTGTGTGCGTGCGTATGGTTGTGGGTGTGTGTGGGTGTGGTTGTTTGTATGTGTGTGCGTGTGTGGGTGCGTGTGTGTGGGTGTGCATGAGTGCAAATTATGTGTGTGGGTCCATACTTGCATGCAAATAGGGTGGGGTGGATGCAAATAATATGTGTGTGTGAGAGTGCGTGTGATAGAGGAGCTTGAGTGTTAGTACAGAGAGGGGATGACTGTGTTATGGAATCAGGAGGTACACCGACAGAATGACCTGCTTGGATACTGGTACATTTTGGCACCTAGAGGTCTGTTTCCCATGAGGATATCCCTGGGCATCAACATTATGATGAGGTAGGGGGTGGCAGAAACAGGTGGCCACCCCTCCTCTGGAATAGTAACATAACCAACTGACTTTTCTTGAGATTGATGGATGTGGTGATATAGTTTTATTAATAGCCCACATTCTAAGCCTTTGATTGATTTGGCGCTGTAGGCTATTTAGTTTTAATGTGAAGTGTGTGTCCACGTGGTGCATGAATGCGTGTGCATGCGTGTGTGTGTGTGTGTGTGTGTGTGTGTATGTGTGTGTTTGTGCTTGTATGTGCGTGAGTGCATGTGTGCATGTGTGAGTGTGTGAATGTGTGTATGTGTGTGTTTGTGCATGTGTGTGCGTGACTAAATGCGTGTGTGTGTGTGCGTAGTTGCATGTGTGTGCGTACGTGCATGTGCGCGTGCATGTGTGTGTGCTCTATTGTCCCCCTATTCAATAGCATCCCGGTGAGGTTGTTATTGTTGAGTGTGTTGCCTCGCAGCATAGGGAGTCTGGGGTTGGACTGTTGTTGTGTGTTGTTTTGTGTTCATACAGGTTCCATGCTGGGGGGGCATGCGCTCCCTGTAGACCCACACAACACTGTGCAAACACAGCCCATTATAACAGGGGGAAACCTGTCAACGTGCTCAGTCAGTTGGTTAATTGTTTTTGTGAAAAGCTGATCTACAGACATATCTAGGACGACTCAAAGCTGTAATTGCCGCCAAAGGAGCTATTACAAAGTATTGACTCAGGGGTGTGAATACTTATGTAAATTACATATTTCTGTATTTAATTTTCAATAAATTTGCAAAACTGTCTACTTATGTTTTCATTTAGTCATTATGGGGTATTGTGTGTAGATGGGTGAAAAAAAACAACAATTGAATTCAGGCTGTAACACAAGAAAAAGTAGAATAAGTAATGGGGTATGAATACTTTCTGAAGGCACTGTATATGTAATTAACAGTTTTAAACTCTGTGGGGGTTTCATTTGTAAGAAGTCAGAGGTGTCAATATAAAACAAGTATACATTTAGCAAATTACGCATAAAGCTATAATTTAGAGGAAATTGTACTAACAAAGTTAGTAAATCAGATAATTGCACCACCACATTACCACGTCTACATTGTCTGAAATCAATCTCATGAGCACTTTGTTATTTGACTCTTCAACACACACTTTTTAAGTATTTGAGAGAAACAGCATGTATTTTGAGCTTTTTCTCTCCTCAAACATTCACCAAAGCATTCCTCTCTCTTTCTGTGTCATACTGTATTCTTTCCACAATGCCCTCCTGTTCAATAACCTCTGTCTTCTCTGGTAAATCTCATCCAGTCTTTAAACTCTCTCTTCTCCTTCACCTCTGCCCCGCTCCATTCCCCCTGCTCTCTTTGGTTGGTGAGGGAGCGTTGGCCCTTGGCCCCTGGCTCAGGCCCAGGCCCATTAGCCCCAGACTGGCAGCCATGTGTTTGTCAACAGAGATCATTACACTGAGGCAATGACACCGCTCTAATGCATCATTAATGATTTATTAACGAGGGGAGCCCAAGCGGGGTCATTGTATGGAAGAGCACCCTGTAATGGCTTTGCTTTTTTGACAGAGAGTGTGTCTGTGTGAGAGAGATACAGTTGAGAGAGAAAGAGAGAGGGAGAGAGGGAGAGAGAGAGAGAGAGAGAGAGAGAGAGAGAGAGAGAGAGAGAGAGAGAGAGAGAGAGAGAGAGAGAGAGAGAGAGAGAGAGAGAGAGAGAGAGAGAGAGAGAGAGAGAGAGAGAGAGAGAGAGAGAGAGAGAGAGAGAGAGAGAGAGAGAGAGAGAGAGAGAGAGAGAGAGAGAGAGAGAGAGAGAGAGAGACTCCTGATGACCATACAGCACAGAGTTTCTCACTTGTCAATATTACATGTTTTATAATTGTCACAGCATAGCTACCAGATTGTAGCAGTTTGTATGTTACGTAATGTTTTCGGTCTGCTCTCAACTCTGTGTCTGTCAGGTTGAGTGAGGGAGCTGCGGCAGCAGCAGAGTGCCCCGTGCTGCAGTAAAAAGGAGGTGAAGAAGACAGGGTAGAGCCATGGCAGGATGGGGCCTCCTTCTGCTCCTCCTCCTGTGGGTGGTCTCCCTGGCCCAGGGCTCGTCTTTCCTCTCTGGTCAGCGCCACCGGACCCGTCTGCAGAGGGACCGTCAAGCCCGCAACAACGTCCGACCCAACATAATCCTTATCCTCACTGATGACCAGGACATCGAACTGGGTAAGACACAGTAGGACTAGCAGGGTGTGTGTATGTGTGTGTGTGTGTGTGTGCATGCGAGTGTGTGTGTGTGCGTGCGTGCATTCTCCATTTGCCCACTCAAAGTCAAGAACCCCATCGCCAACTTAATTATTGGCATGGAGTGAGTGGCCTATGGTATCCATTGTCTGAGTGCCAAACTCTGGCCATCTCCCTACCCGTTTAAGCTTTTAAACTGCGTATTGGTCTGGAGTGCCAGTATAATGGCCTCGCTGACACCCCTTGTCCCGCTCTGATTGGTGAGAAAAACTCCATTGAAAACCAGGAATTTATGGTTGAGCATCTGTTTCACTAAACAATCGGCATCAGCATGAAAAGCCTTTAGTACACATGAATTAAAATGGGCAACACATCACAGAAAATATTTATTCTTATAAAGTTGCTGCTTCCACTAGTGGAGCCTCTAAGTCCAAAGGCTCGGTCATTTTGATTAAAAGGAATGTAACTTTAGTTATTGAAAAGACTAGCAAGGAACCGTCAGGCCGCTTAGCTTACATTTGCACATTTATATATGGCAAGAAAGTAGCATTTATGTCTGTCAATGCACCCGCTGTTTTTGAGGACAGCTTTTTCCTGGGCTTACCAAAGAATTGTTATCACTTTCAGAGTACGAATTGGTTTTAGGGGCAGATAAATTATGAATGTAGTTTTTGATCTCAGGCTTGATAGATCCACGCAAACTTTTTCACATGCCCAACAATCAGCATCATTAGCGTTGAATGCAATGAAGGAAAATCTCAATATCTCTGATGTGTGGCGAGTTCAGAATCCGGGCATCGAATTGTTTGTGGCTGAATTTAAAGTAGTTGAAATCTTAGCGAAAAACAAGGACTCTGTAGAGGACCCAAGGTTTACATGGATGGTTATTAAAGGGTTTATCAGAGACTTTTGCATCTCACCTCAATAAAGCCAGGAATCACAGAATCAAAAATGTACATTAAAATCACTTGAACAGAACCTGAAAAGGAATCACTCAAATAATGTCAGCAATGATTTGAGGGTGGTTAAACTGGAGCTTAATGATTTATTAAGGAGGAGACCTGAGTTTATCATGCATAGAGTGAGGCAGAACTATTATTTTAATGGGAGCAAACCAAGCAGGCTTCTAGCCTTAAAACTGAAACAAAGTGAATCTTGTACTTCTATAATAATAATAATAATATGCCATTTAGCAGACGCTTTTATCCAAAGCGACTTACAGTCATGTGTGCATACATTTTTACATATGGGTGGTCCCAGGGATCGAACCCACTACCCTGGCGTTACAAGCGCCATGCTCTACCAATTGAGCTACAGAGGAATCTATTCAACTGCAACATTTCAGTCTTTTTACCAGGAGTTATATAAATCTTCTATCCAGTTTGAGCCAGACAAATGCAAGAAGTTTTTAGATTTTCTTGATTTGCCCATATTGGATGAGAAGCAATCTGCGGATGAGGGCCAACCCATCTCACTAGAGGAACTGGAATCAGCACTGAAAGGTGCTAAAAAGGGTAAATCACCTGGATGGCATTCCACCTGAACTGTTGTTACATTTTTGGGGCATTATTCTCTCTACTGCCAAAGAAAGGGAAATATCACACAGATTGTGCAAATTATCGTCCGATATCTTTAATTAATTCCTATGAAAACACAGTATTGGGTATTAGTATACAAACATCTATGCATGGTCTGGTGAAGTTTAATTATGAGAACATTTACTAGGAGGTTGAACGAGATTTAACCGTTTGGAAGAAGTTGCCTGCTTCTTTACAAACTAGGGTTGCTTCCATAAAGATGAATGTTTTGCCACGTATTAGATTCCTGAGCATGATGATCCCACTCCCTCCACCAGTAGGTTATTGGGGGATGATTGATAAACGTATACGTAAATACCTTTAGAATGGCAAACATCCAAAGATTAGGTTTGAGGTGTTACAATGATGGAAGTGGACTTGCATTACCAAATTGTTTTATTTACCACCAGTCTTTCCAGTTACGCCTACTTAGATCATGGTTTGATCAGTCTACATCTGTCTCTGTTTCACCTATTAGATTGCAGGATGTGTTATTTTCTGGTATAGCTAATAAGAAATGCATTTTGTATTTTGGTCCTATTATTTCTAATACAATAGAGAATTTTAGGAAGGTTGAGAAGTGTGTAGGTGGTAACTGGAAATGGCATCTCCATACCCCTCTATGGCATAACAAGACTATTACTTCCGGTAATAAACCTTTTGAGTCTAGAGCCTGGTCTGCAAAAGGGGTCAATAATCGAGGGGATATATTCAACTCAAAGGGTCTTCTCAGTTTTCAGGAACTCCGTCTTAATTTTGATTTGCCAGGGTCTTCATTCTTTCTTTATATTAGATTACGGTCAGCGCTTCCTGCCTATGGCGTCCCATGGGGTACAAGTCTGGAAAGGCACCTGGTGATAGAGTGGATTTTTACATTCCCATCCAGAGGTTCTGTGTCTGCTATTTAATCTCATCTTGAACTATTAAAACAAAAATATATTTAAATGGTTAAAGCATGGGTAAATGATTTGGCTGTCGATGATGAGGCTATTGATTGGGAGAATGTCTGGGAGAATATATTTCACTCATCAGAGAGCCCAAACCATCAATTAATTCATTTAAATCTTTGTCATAGATCATACTGGACAACACTTGTAAAATGTCATGCAAAACAGGCTCAAAGCTCATACTGTGACCTATGTAACCTAAACACACTTGGCACATACAAACAACTGATATGGGATTGTCCTGAGGTTTATGAGTTTTGGAGGAAAGTGTTGTCTATTCTCTCTGACATGGTTGATAAAACTGTACCCCTTGAACCAATTCCGCTGTTGCTTAACGATGATACAGGTATGTATGCAGCTGAATGAGAAACAGCAAAAGGTTTGGCTGGCTGGGTTGACTGCTGCCA
This sequence comes from Coregonus lavaretus, assembly GCF_964263955.1. Taxonomy (NCBI): domain Eukaryota; kingdom Metazoa; phylum Chordata; class Actinopteri; order Salmoniformes; family Salmonidae; genus Coregonus; species Coregonus lavaretus. The sequence goes on along the minus strand of NC_139999.1, from coordinate 19,283,319 downwards.
AAAAACTTGTTTTTCAGCGCTGGTTGCCACCACAAGGAAATGGCTAGCATACTTTCAGAACGTAATTATATTGGAGTTATCCACTGCCCGTATCAATAAAGCCAGTGCTAGCACTTTGGAAACATGGAAAGTAGCCACCTCAGAAATCTCTAAACTGTTGGATATGATGTAGGTGTGTGATGTAAAATGCTTACTTGATGGTGTTGTATTAGCAAATGACTTTGCTGTGTATATTCTAGTGTAGTGCGTGTTGTTTATTTTAATTTGATTCAAACTTTTTTATACATATTTTTTTTTATATATTATGGGTTGTCCAAGGTTGGGGATAGGTTGGGGCTGCCAGAGGTATGTTTGGAATAGGTGGGGTGGGAGGGAGTGTAAGTTCAACAAAAAAAGGGGGGAAAAGTGTGATATTTGTATTTTATTTTTATGACTGTATTGCCCTCGTGACCTAATAAAAAACAATTGTTCACAAAAAAGAAAGTATTTATTTTCTCTCTCCCTCTCTCTCTCCCTCTCTTGCATCCCTCACCCCATTCTATCTTTTTGCCTCTCTTCCCCTCACCCTTCCCCTCTCTCTCCTCTTCCCCCTCTCTTTGTCCTCCAGGCTCAATGCAGGCCATGAATAAGACACGGCGTATCATGGAGCAGGGAGGCACCCATTTCTCTAATGCCTTCTCCACTACTCCCATGTGCTGCCCTTCGCGCTCCTCTATTCTCACAGGGAAGTACGTTCACAACCACCACACCTTCACCAACAACGAGAACTGTTCCTCACCCTCCTGGCAGGCCCACCATGAGCCTCACACCTTCGCTATGCACCTTAACAACTCAGGCTACAGGACGGGTGAGTTTGAGCTGTGCAGGATGCACACACACACACTTTATTGCATAGAGAATCACTTTGTACTTATCACCCCCCCTCGTATCCTAGCCTTATTTGGGAAGTACCTGAATGAGTATAACGGCTCCTATGTGCCCCCTGGCTGGAGGGAGTGGGTAGCGCTGGTGAAGAACTCTCGCTTCTACAACTACACTCTGTGCAGGAACGGCGTGCGGGAGAAGCATGGCAGCCACTATCCAAAGGTTTCGTCCTTTTTCAGTTTTCCGTCAAACATTGGAGTAACCTACTCAGATCAAAATTTAATAATCCAATTTCATGTTTTATAATACTGTTATAAGACAGTATAGTAAACAGATTATTCTGAATCTAAATATTGTTATAAGGAAGCCGTTATGATAAGATCCATTTCTCTATTTGTATTTATCTTTCCCTTTCTGGGAGGAGGTAATATTAGAGTTCAGATCCTCATAGTCAGGTGATTCTTGCTTTCACAGGACTACCTCACAGACATCATCACCAATGACAGCATCAACTACTTCCGCTCGTCCAAGAGGATGTACCCCCACCGACCAGTGATGATGGTCCTGAGCCACGCTGCCCCCCATGGGCCGGAGGACTCAGCACCACAGTACAGCACTGCATTCCCCAACGCCTCGCAGCACATGTAAGAGTATATTGTACACACACACACACACACTAATTTGACAGAAGATGCAGTGTGGTAGTGTACTGAATGTACACTTGCCTCAGTAATGATCCTTGCTAATTGCATAATTTAGACTGGCATTGTTAAAGAGGTTAATGTTAGATAGGCATGCATAAATTATGATAACACACTATGGGTCCCAGCCTTTGTCTGCTTGGCACTGTACCCTGAAGATAAGCGCTTGGTCGTGAATGTTTCTCTGATGCTCTGGGCCTGGGCTAATGTCACCTCTCCCATTGGCCCTGTGAGAGACATACAGGGAGGCAGTAATGCACCTGTGTCTTCGGTTGATTGTCCTCTCCTGTAAGAGTGAATCACATAAGCATCATTAAAGTACTGAACAAAGGCTTTACACAGTGAATACGTTCAGCCTGGGCTGTTTCATGTCAAATTTTAATAGCTTTTTCTCATGAATTTACACACACACCCACGATTTGAGCTTATAGATGATCTCACTTTCCCTTAAATATAGAGGGAGAGAAAATGGCTCCCCTCTTACTTTTTTTATTTTTTATTTTATTTAACCTTTATTTAACCAGGTAAGCCAGTTGAGAACAAGTTCTCATTTACAACTGCGACCTGGCCAAGATAAAGCAAAGCAGTGCGATAAAAACAACAACACAGAGTTACATATGGGATAAACAAAACGTACAGTCAATAACACAATAGAAAATATATATACAGTGTGTGCAAATGTAGTAAGTTATGGAGGTAAGGCAATAAATAGGCCATAGTGCAAAATAATTACAATTTAGTATTAACACTGGAGTGATAGATGTGCAGAAGATGATGTGCAAATAGAGATACTGGGGTGCAAATGAGCAAAATAAATAACAATATGGGGATGAGGTAGTTGGGTGGGCTAATTACAGATGGGCTGTGTACAGGTGCAGGGATCGGTAAGCTGCTCTGACAACTGATACTTAAAGTTAGTGAGGGAGATAAGAGCCTCCAGCTTTTTGCAGTTCTTCCAGTCATTGGCAGCAGATAACTGGAAGGAATGGCGGCCAAAGGAGGTGTTGGCTTTGGGGATGACCAGTGAGATATACCTGCTGGAGCGCATACTACGGGTGGGTGTTGCTATGGTGACCAATGAGCTAAGATAAGGCGGGGATTTGCCTAGCAGTGATTTATAGATGACCTGGAGCCAGTGGGTTTGGCGACGAATATGTAGTGAGGGCCAGCCAACGAGAGCGTACAGGTCACAATGGTGGGTAGTATATGGGGCTTTGGTGACAAAACGGATAGCACTGTGATAGACTACATCCAATTTGCTGAGTAGAGTGTTGGAGGCTATTTTGTAAATGGCATCGCCGAAGTCAAGGATCGGTAGGATAGTCAGTTTTACGAGGGCATGTTTGGCAGCATGAGTGAAGGAGGCTTTGTTGAGAAATAGGAAGCCGATTCTAGATTTAACTTTGGATTGGAGATGCTTAATGTGAGTCTGGAAGGAGAGTTTAAGGTCTAACCAGACACCTAGGTATTTGTAGTTGTCCACATATTCTAAGTCAGACCCGCCGAGAGTAGTGATTCTAGTCGGGCGGGCGGGTGCAAACAGCGTTCGATTGTTTTAGATTGATTAGTTTTACTAGTGTTTAAGAGCAGTTGAAGGCTACAGAAGGAGTGTTGTATGGCATTGAAGCTCGTTTGGAAGTTTGTTAAGACAGTGTCCAATGAAGGGCCAGATGTATACAAAATGGTGACGTCTGCGTAGAGGTGGATCTGAGAGTCACCAGCAGCAAGAGCAACATCATTGATATACACAGAGAATAGAGTCGGCTCGAGAATTGAACCCTGTGGCACCCCCATAGAGACTGCCAGAGGTCCAGACAACAGGCCCTCCGATTTGACACATTGAACTCTATCTGAGAAGTAGTTGGTGAACCAGGCGAGGCAGTCATTTGAGAAACCAAGGCTATTTAGTCTGCCAATAAGAATGTGGTGATTGACAGAGTCGAAAGCCTTGGCCAGGTCGATGAAGAGGGCTGCACAGTACAGTCGTGGTCAAACGTTTTGAGAATGACACAAGTATTGGTCTTCACAAAGTTTGCTGCTTCAGTGTTATGAGATATTTTTGTCAGATGTTACTATGGTATACTGAAATATAATTACAAGCATTCCATAAGTGTCAAAGGCTTTAATTGACAATTACATTAAGTTTATGCAAAGAGTCAATATTTGCAGTGTTGACCCATCTTTTTCAAGACCTCTGCAATCCGCCCTGGCATGCTGTCAATTAACTTCTGGGCCACATCCTGACTGATGGCAGCCCATTCTTGCATAATCAATGATTGGAGTTTGTCAGAATTTGTGGGTTTTTGTTTGTCCACCCGCCTCTTGAGGATCGACCACAAGTTCTCAATGGGATTAAGGTCTGGGGAGTTTCCTGGCCATGGACCCAAAATGTCGATGTTTTGTTCCCCAAGCCACTTAGTTATCACTTTTGCCTTATGGCAAGGTGCTCATGCTGGAAAAGGCATTGTTCGTCACCAAACTGTTCTTGGATGGTTGGGAGAAGTTGCTCTCGGAGGATGTGTTGGTACCATTCTTTATTCATGGCTGTGTTCTTAGGCAAAATTGTGAGTGAGCCCACTCCCTTGGCTGAGAACCCCACACATGAATGGTCTCAGGATGCTTTACTGTTGGCATGACACAGGACTGATGGTAGCGCTCACCTTGTCTTCTCCGGACAAGGTGTTTCCGGATGCCCCAAACAATCGGAAAGGGGATTCATCAGAGAAAATGACTTTACCCCAGTCCTCAGCAGTCCAATCCCTGTACCTTTTGCAGAATATCAGTCTGTCCCTGATGTTTTTCCTGGAGACAAGTGGCTTCTTTGCTGCCCTACTTGACACCAGGCCATCCTCCAAAAGTCTTCGCCTCACTGTGCGTGCAGATGCACTCACACCTGCCTGCTGCCATTCCTGAGCAAGCGCTGCACTGGTGGTGCCCCGATCCCGCAGCTGAATCAACTTTAGGAGATGGTCCTGGCGCTTGCTGGACTTTCTTGGGTGCCCTGATGCCTTCTTCACAACAATTGAACCTCTCTCCTTGAAGTTCTTGATGATCCGATAAATGGTTGATTTAGGTGCAATCTTACTAGCAGCAATATCCTTGCCTGTGAAGCCCTTTTTGTGCAAAGCAATGATGACGGCACATGTTTCCTTGCAGGTAACCATGGTTAACAGAGGAAGAACAATGATTTCAAGCACCACCCTCCTTTTAAAGCTTCCAGTCTGTTATTCTAATGCAATCAGCATGACAGAGTGATCTCCAGCCTTGTCCTCGTCAACACTCTCACCTGTGTTAACAAGAGAATCACTGACATGATGGCAGCTGGTCCTTTTGTGACAGGGCTGAAATGCAGTGGAAATGTTTTTTGGGGATTAAGTTCATTTTCATGGCAAAGAGGGACTGCAATTAATTGCAATTCATCTGATCTCTCTTCATGACATTCTGGAGTATATGCAAATTGCCATAGTCAAAACTGAGGCAGCAGACTTTGTGAAAATTAGTATTTGTGTCATTCTCAAAACTTTTGACCACGACTGTACTGTCTTTTATCGATCGCGGTTATAATATCGTTTAGGACCTTGAGCGTGGCTGAGGTGCACCCATGACCAGCTCGGAAACCAGATTGCATAGCGGAGAAGGTACGGTGGAATTCGAAATGTTCGGTGATCTGTTTGTTAACTTGGCTTTCAAATACTTTCGAAAGGCAGGATGGATATAGGTCTGACATCTAGAGTGTCACCCCCTTTGAAGAGGGGGATGACCGCGGCAGATTTCCAATCTCAGACGAAACGCAAGAGATGTTGAACAGGCTAGTAATAGGGGTTGCAACAATTTCGGCTGCTAATTTTAGAAAGAAAGGGTCCAGATTGTCTAGCCCAGATGATTTGTAGGGGTCCAGATTTTGCAGCTCTTTCAGAACATCAGCTGTCTGAATTTGGGTGAAGAAGAAGCGGGGTGGGGCACGGGCAAGTTGCTGCGGAGGGTGCAGAGCTGTGGACTCCATCCTTCCTGAAAAACCTTTCCCTCGTCCACATTTCAGACACTTATCTTCACCCCTTGTTGTCAGGGCCTTATGCTCCAAGGCCATAGATGATTAGCCTTTTTCTAAGTCAAATCGATATGCAGTAAACGTTAACTATGCCTCCAAAACTTCATTAGATATTTAGCAGTGTATTTATTTTATAATCATTAAGGTTCCATCTGCCCCTGAGTGAATATTGATTAAACTGTCCTCTCCGTGTTAGCTGAAATTGATCAGTATGGCAGCTGGCTGGTTGCCTTTTCCGTGGTTTATATGCCTCCAATTCAGCATTACACAATACGTTCTGAGATCACTTTCAAAGGTGTGGTTGGAGCCATTTGCAAGCACAGGGGAAGGCTATTGTTGTACATGCCAATCATAAAACAACATGAAACAAGTCACAGCTTTGTATAATCCGACAATGCAATACAATATGCAATACAATGCAATAAAATAAAATGCAATACACCCCAGAATGTCAAATGTAGACAGCCATGCAAAATAAACACTCTTCCATGAATACTATTGTGCGCTATTAGAATGTTCTCTACCATAATACTATTCAGTGTTAATTCAAAAGATATGTTACTTCTCTTTATAAACTGGGTGGTTCGAGCCCTGAATGCTAATTGGCTTACAGCCATGGTATATCAGACCGTATACCACGGGTATGACAAAACATATATTTTTACTGTTCTAATGACGTTGGTTACCAGTTTGTAACAGCAATTAGGCACCTCGGGGGTTTGTGGTATATGGCCAATATACCACGGCTAAGGGCTGTATCCAGGCACTCCACGTTGTGTCGTGCTTAAGGAAAGCCCTTAGCCATGGTATATTTGCCATATACCACGCCCCCTCGTGCATTATTGCTTAAATATAGAATGTGAGCTCTAAAATGCTCGCATAATGTCTGTTGTCAAAGCTGAAATCCGTAAAGTGGGAAACAGCACCACTGTTCGGCAGGTAGGTTAGCGGTTATGAGCAATGGGCCAGTAACTGAAAGGTTGCTGGTTCAAATCCCCTTGATTAAGACAGCCCCCTGCACCTCTCTGATTCAGAGGGGTTGGGTTAAATGCGGAAGACACATTTCGGTTGAATGCATTCGGTTGTTCAACTGACTAGGTATTGCCAGTGCCTTTGTTTTGGTTTTGTTGATGAAACGGAGGAGAGTTCAGCGTTGTGGTAAAAGAGTTGCTGTCCATATTCTGGTGTTCTATCGTGCGTGCAATGATGTCCGAGGGGGAAAACATGTGTTTGTTGTTTGAAGTATCTTCTTTGTTGATGTAATATCTCAACCAGACGTGGCAGTTTCCCAAACTAAGAATTTCAGCTTTAAGCTCCTCTGTGATTTCTGGAGGCATAACGGTGATAATCTCACAGAAGTAAGCACTCCTCTGTCTCAGGTGCTTGGTAACAAAAGTAAGTTCCATGACAGGAAAAACAAAGACTCGTCAATGAAGATAAAATGTGTTGATAACTAAGTATGTGCAGGTGCAGTCTTCTCCTGAGATTATTTTCCCCCTTTACTCACTCTTTCTTCACACTAGTTTTTCCATCCATCCCTTTCTCAGAACCCCAAGCTATAACTACGCTCCTAACCCAGACAAGCACTGGATCCTGCGCTACACAGGCCCCATGAAACCCGTCCACATGCAGTTCACCAACATGCTGCAGCGCCGGAGGATGCAGACCCTGCTGTCTGTAGACGACAGTGTGGACAAGGTGGGTCAGACAGACAGACAGTGTGGACAAGGTGGGTCAGACAGACAGACAGTGTGGACAAGGAGGAACAGACTGGCTAAATCTACCCGACTACCTGTCTTACTGTGTCCTCGTCCTCAGGTGTACAACATGCTGGTGGAGACAGGTGAGTTGGACAACACCTACATTGTCTACACATCAGACCACGGCTACCATATTGGTCAGTTTGGCCTGGTCAAAGGCAAGTCCATGCCCTACGAGTTTGACATCCGGGTACCCTTCTTCATACGAGGCCCCAACGTGGAGGCAGGAGCCATGTGAGTGCAACTTTGAAGATTTCTACAGTACCTTTTTCTGAAATATGTTTTTTCAAAGGAAATGGTTAGCTTTTGTCTCTTATCTCACTGCTACTACTACTCTGCTGACTGGATCTCTTATGCAGCACTCATCTCTCTCCTCCACCTGTCCTTCTGCAGTAACCCTCATGTGGTGCTGAACATTGACCTGGCTCCCACACTGTTGGACATGGCCGGAGTGGACGTTCCCTCTGACATGGACGGCAAGTCCATCCTTAAACTCCTGGACACAGACAAACCTGTCAACAGGTACAGAGGGTCACACCTTTGTTTGCATGTTTTGGACTTAACACAATGGATGGACCGTGTAGCTTCAGGATCACCTGACCTTTCTTGCTCTTGTTGCAGGTTCCAGGTGAACAAGAAGGGGAAGATGTGGAGGGACTCGTTCCTGGTAGAGAGAGGGTCAGTATGTTTCATTCATAATCTAGTCATGAATCAAGAGCAATTAAAGGGATAGTTCACCAACATTTCAGAATTACTTCATAATTTTCCACAGCCAAGTGATCAGAGTTTGATGGACAGTATGTTTGGTCGATGTTCTATTACTCTCATCTGATTCTATCCTGTTTACACAGGAAGCTGCTCCACAAGAGGTCTGATGGGAAGGACGTGGCCCAGGAGGAGAACTTCCTGCCCAAGTACCAGCGGGTCAAAGACCTGTGTCAGAGAGCAGAGTACCAGAGCTCCTGTGAACAGCCAGGACAGGTATGAGTTCTGTACAATACCCACATAGACAGGCACACAAACACACACACACACTTATACATTAGCAGAAATGTAGCTAAATCTCTCCCCCCTTCTCCTCTCTCGGCGTGTGAAGAAGTGGCAGTGTGTGGAGGACCCTTCTGGTAAGCTGAATCTGTATAAGTGTAAGGGCATGGCCAGTCTCTATGCCTCACGTATGCGGGCTCTGATGGCCAGCAGCGGGTCCCAGCAGGGGGTTGGACTTGTCTCCAATGCTGGAGACAGCTGTGACTGTGGCCCCCTAGGCCCCAAAAGTACACCCCTGAAGAGGAAGAGACTGCTCACCAAGAAGAGTGAGTAGTCCTTTCAGCGGCTTATATATTTACCATATCAAAGACTTATAAAGTGTGCTTGCAAATTATAGCAGAACAAGTATTTTCCCCATCAGAGGTAAAGTCCAGTAAGAGTCTGACTAGGAACCGTTGGGCCCGGTCCGTTCCCTTTGAGCTGGATGGAGACATGTATGCTGTGGACCTGGAGGAGGGCTACAGGCCCGTGGGCCTCAGCAACACCAGCTGGCCCGGGGAGAGGAGGAGAGGAGCGGGCCTGCTGGAGGACAACGATGAGGAGTTCAGTGGCATGGGAGTCACAGCCAGGCCCACAACCAACAAGAGCCTTACACCACCTGTTGCTCTTAAAGTCACCTACAGGTGTGTGTGTGTGTGTGTGTGTGTGTGTGTGTGTGTGTGTGTGTATATACAGTGCATTCGGAATGTATTCAGACCCCTTGACTTTTTCCACATTTTGTTACGTTACAGCCTTATTCTAAAATAGATTAAATAGTTTTTTTCCCTCATAAATCTACACACAATACCCTGTAATGACAAAGCAAAAACAGGTTTTTAGAAATGTTTGCAAATGTATTAAATACAAAAAAAATGAAATATCACATTTACATATGTATTCAGACCCTTTACTCAGTACTTTGTTGAAGCACCTTTGGCAGCGATTACAACCTTGAGTCTTCTTGGGAATGACGCTACAAGCTTGGCACACCTGTATTTGGGGAGTTTCTCCCATTCTTCTCTGCAGATCCTCTTAAGCTCTGTCAGGTTGGTTGGGGAGCGTCGCTGTACAGCTATTTTCTGCTCTCTCCAGAGATATTCGGTCTGGTTCAAGTCCGGGCTCTGGCTGGGCCACTCAAGGACATTCAGAGACTTCTCCCGAAGCCACTCCTGCGTTGTCTTGGCTGTGTGCTTAGGGTCATTGTCCTGTTGGAAGGTGAACCTTCACCCCAGTCTGAGGTCCTGAGTGCTCTGGAGAAGGTTTTCATCAAGGATCTCTCTGTACTTTGCTCCGTTCATATTTCCCCCGATCCTGACTAGTCTCCCAGTACCTGCCGCTGAAAAACATCCCCACAGCATGATGCTGCCACCACCATGCTTCACCGTAGGGATGGTGCCAGGTTTCCTCCAGACGTGACGCTTGGCATTCAGACCAAAGAGTTCAACCTTTGTTTCATCAGACCAGAGAATCTTGTTTCTCATGGTCTGAGAGTCTTTAGGTGCCTTTTGGCAAACTTCAAGCGGCCTGCCATTTGCCTTTTACTGAGGAGTGGTTTCCGTCTGGCCACTCTACCATAAAGGCCTGACTCTGGAGCTCTGTCAGAGTGACCATCGGGTTCTTGGTCACCTCCCTGACCAAGGCCCTTCTCCCACAGTTGGTCAGTTTGGCCAGGCGGCGACCTCTAGGAAGTGTCTTGGTGGTTTCAAACTTCTTCCATTTAAGAATGATGGCGGCCACTGTGTTCTTGGGGACTTTCAATGCTGCATAAATGTTTTGGTACCCTTCCCCAGATGTGTGCCTCGACACAATCCTGTCTCGGAGCTCTACGGACAATTCCTTTGACCTCATGGCTTAGTTTTTGCTCTGACATGCACTGTCAACTGTGGGACCTTTCCAAATAATGTCCAATCAATTGAATTTACCACAGGTGGACTCCAATCAAGTTGTAGAAACATCTCAAGGATGATCAATGGAAACAGGATGCACCTGAGCTCAATTTTGAGTCTCATAGCAAAGGGTCTGAATACTTACATAAATAAGTTATTTCTGTTTTTTATTATTAATACATTTGCAAACATTTCTAAAAACCTGTTTTTACTTTGTCATTATGGGGTATTGTGTGTAGATTGATGAGGGAATTGTTTTTATTTAATCCATTTTAGAATATGGCTGTAACGTAACAAAATGTTGAAAAAGAGAATGGGTCTGAATACTTTTCGAATGCACTGTATATGTGTGTGTGTGTTGAGTTTCAGTATTAGTGGGTTTTGAGTAGTAGTAATATAATTAATCTTTATGTACAGTAGCCCTACAGTAATTCATTCTCGGGTGTTGAAAGAGAGGGTGCCGTAAGAGAGGGTGCTTTAAGGAAGTGCTAACTGTGGTAAATGCAGTTGTCAGGTGAAGTGTCACGGTTTCGGCCGAGGCTGCCTCTCTTCCTTGCTCGGGCAGGCTTCGGCGTTCGTCGTCTCCGGAATACTAGCTGCCACCGTTGCATGTTTCTATGTTCGTTTGCTTTTGTCTGATTGTTGTTACACCTGTTATCGTTTAGTGTAATTAGTGTCCTATAAGTTCTCGTTGTGTTTGTCTAGTGTTGTGTGTGATTGTTTTACTGTCGTGCGTTTTGCTGGACGTATTACTGTTTGCTCGGTTGAGCTGTTCTCCATTGTGTTGGAGTGTTTTGTCGCACCTGTGTAGTGCGCCCGTTTTGTTTTCGCCTGCGTGCGGAGTTTCGCCTTCGGGCTAGTTTGTGCGTTTCTCTTGTGGATATTTCACTAAAGTCTTTGGACTGTACTTCTGCGTCCTGCGCCTGATTCCACCACCACACCCACCTACAGCATCACTGACATGAAGATGCTGATAGCTGGTGTGTGTTTACCCCACAGGTGTTCCATCCTGATGAATGACACAGTCAGGTGTGATGGAGGACTCTACAAATCCCTCCAGGCCTGGAAAGACCATAAGCTCCATATCGAGCATGAGGTACTACTCTAGTTGATCCCCTATCTGACCTATTCTGTAGCCTTTCCTGTCATTGCGGGGGTTAACTATTTTATATGTGTTGTGTGCAGATTGAAACCTTGCAGACGAAAATAAAGAACCTGCGTGAGGTCAAGGGTCACCTGAAGAATGTTCGGCCTGAAGAGTGCCAGTGTAACACCCCCAGTTACCTGTCCAAAAACAAAGGGATATTCAGACTCAATGCAGGCCGCATTCACTCACTCAGGTAATGAATGTGAGAGAGTGGTGTGTGCATTTGTTTGTGTGTGTGTGTGTGTGTGTGTGTGTGTGTGTGTGTGTGTGTGTGTGTGTGTGTGTGAGAGAGAGGGCTAGAGAGAGAGAAACTTCCCCACAAACCAGTGTACAGCATCTCTCTTTATCTGTCCTCTTGTGGTGTGTCCTCAGCAAAATGCCCTCTAAGCAGAAGAAGCAGTGGCTGATGAAGGAGCAGAAACGCAGGAAGAAGCTCCGTAAACTTCTCAAGAGGCTCCGCAACAACGACACCTGCAGCATGCCTGGTCTCACCTGCTTCACCCATGACAACCAGCACTGGCAGACTGCCCCCTTCTGGACAAGTATGGAATGACAGAATGCAGACTAAATCAAATGTAGAACAGTACAAACAGTTGTTGTAAAATTGGGATTCGTGATTTCTTACCTCTCTGCTACCTCTCTGGCACAAAATGATATATTGAATGATTACTTGTAAGCTCCAAAAACAAGATAAAGTAGATACTGTATAGGTGAGTTAAAATTGGCCATGCGTCTTGTTTGAATAGCCCCGCTGTCTCTTTCCGTCCCCTGCTAGTGGGTCCATTCTGTGCTTGTACCAGCGCTAACAACAACACCTACTGGTGCCTGAGGACCATCAACGACACACACAACTTCATATTCTGCGAGTTTGCTACGGGCTTCATAGAGTACTTTGATCTGAACAATGATCCATACCAGGTATCTCTCTCTCTCTCTCTCTCTCTCTCTCTCTCTCTCTCTCTCTCTCTCTCTCTCACTCACTCCCCCTATCTCTTTTAAATCTCACAAATGAGATATAGCCTATTGTGATTTTTTACAGTGTTTGGTAACATACCCTGTCCTCTGTTACTTTGTGTGTCTATAGTTGATAAATGGGGTTAGCACCTTGGACCGCACTGCCCTCAACCAGATGCACCAGCAGCTTATGGAACTCAGGAGCTGTAAAGGCCACAAGCAATGCAACCCAGAGACAGGTGAGTAAGAAAGAAAGACACACACACACACACACAAATACACACACACACACATACACACACATAACTCTGTTAATTCTGTTCTATGAAAACATTCTCTATTTCAGGTGGTAAAGACAGAAACTCCTTCAGTGAATACAGGTACCCTCATTTTTCTGGCTTAATGTATTTTTGTCCTTTGATGTCTTATTATTTCAGTTTTTCAAGGATGAATATGACTAACAATAAATCACTCAAGTTAAAAATATACAGTGCATTCGGAAAGTATTCAGACCCCTTCCCTTTTTCCACATTTTGTTACGTTACAGCCTTATTCTCAAATGGATTAAATTAACTTTTTTCCCTCATCAATCTACACACCAATACCACATAATGACAAAGCGAAAACAGGTTTTTAGAAATTTTTGCTAATTTATTATAAATTAAAAAACACAAATAACTTATTTACATAGGAATTCAGACCCTTTGCTATGAGACTCGAAATTGAGCTCAGGTGCATCCTGTTTCCATTGATCATCCTTGAGATGTTTCTACAACTTGATTGGAGTCCACCTGTGGTAAATTCAATTGATTGGACATGATTTGGAAAGGCACACACATGTCTATAGAAGGTCCCACAGCTGACAGTGTGTGTCAGAGCAAAAACCAAGCCATGAGGTCGAAGGAATTGTCCGTAGAGCTCCGAGACAGGATTGTGTCGAAGCACAGATCTGAGGAAGGGTACCAAAAAACGTCTGCAGCATTGAAGGTCCCCAAGAACACAGTGGCCTCCATCATACTTAAATGGAAGAAGTTTGGAACCACCAAGACTCTTCCTAGAGCTGGCCGCCCGGCCAAACTGAGCAATCGGGGGAGAAGGGCCTTGGTCAGGGAGGTCACCAAGAACCCGATGGTCACTCTGTCAGATGTAAGAACCTTCCAGATGGACAACCATCTCTGCAGCACTGCACCAATCAGGCCTTTATGGTAGAGTGGCCAGACAGAAGCCACTCCTCAGTAAAAGGCACATGACAGCCCGTTTGGAGTTTGCCAAATGGCACCTAAAGAACTCTCAGACTGTGAGAAACAAGATTCTCTGGTCTGATGAAACCAAGATTGAACTCTTTGGCCTGAATGCCAAGTGTCACGTCTGGAGGAAACCTGGCACCATCCCTACGGTGAAGCATGGTGGTGGCAGCATCATGCTGTGGGGATGTTTTTCAGTGGCAGGGACTGGGAGACTAGTCAGGATCGAGGGAAAGATGAACGGAGCAAAGTACAGAGAGATCCTTGATGAAAACCTGCTCCAGACTGTTTAGAACCTCAGACTGGGGAAAAGATTCACCTTCCAATAGGACAATGACCCTAAGCACACAGCCAAGATAGCGCAGGAGTGGCTTCGGGACAAGTCTCTGAATGTCCTTGAGTGGCCCAGCCAGAGCCCGGACATGAAACCGATCGAACTTCTCTGGAGACCTGAAAATAGCTCTGCAGCGACGCTCCCCATCCAACCTAACAGAGCATGAGAGGATCTGCAAAGAATGGGAGAAACTCCCCAAATACAGGTGTGCCAAGCTTGTAGCGTCATACCCAAGAAGACTTGAGGCTGTAATCGCTGCCAAAGGTGCTTCAACAAAGTACTGAGTGAAGGGTCTGAATACTTATGTAAATGTCAGATTTCAGTTTTTTATTTGTAATAAATGTGCAAAAATGTCTAAACCTGTTTTTGCTTTGTCATTATGGGGTATTGTGTGTAGATTGATGAGGGGAAAAAAACTATTTAATCCATTTTAGAATAAGGCTGTAACAAAATGTGGAAAAAGTCAAACGGTCTGAATACTTTCCGAATTAACTGTAGGTTATACATTTTTCTACATTGGGTAGATAATAGAATGGAACACTTATTTTAAGCAGATTATAATGTCTCTGAGGTACATAACAGGCATCACACAAATTGTCATGTTGTTAATTTTATTAATGAAAATCTTTTTAGCACAAGATGAATTCGAAAATGCAAGCATGATAGCAGCTTCTGTTCCCTATTTTGCAATGATGCCTAATTGCTTGTCTCCGCTGTTTGTTTGTGTATGTGTGTGTTTCCCCTGCATGTGTGTGGACTGTATGCATGCTTCAGGCCAGTTCAACGTCGAAAGAGGCCAAAAGTGAAGAAGCCCTCCTCCAAATCGATGTGAGTTTGTCATAACCCATCTGTTCCTCTCAGTTCAGCCAACCTCCCCCTCTTCATCCAGATTACCTTGCTTTGTCAGATGGCCAAGTAGCATGCTTTTCTCAGCCCTCTCGGTCCAGGCTTTTCATGTAATTAATACTTACCTGCATTTAAGTGCCATGCCCTCAAGGTTTAGATTCACTTTTCAAAGTCAGTGGTATTGTGCTGATGAGGTGTCCTTTGTCTTTTCTGGTAATTTCTTGTGTCATCTTGTGTTTTCCTATTAGAGTTGCTAGGAAAATACCCACTGGAACTACTGTTATAACTACTGTAGTCCCCTGTAGCTCAGTTGGTAGAGCATGGCGCTTGCAACGCCAGGGTTGTGGGTTCGTTTCCCACGGGGGGCCAGTATGAAAATGTATGCACTCACTAACTGTAAGTCGCTCTGGATAAGAGCGTCTGCTAAAAAAAAGACCCTAAAAAAGAAAATACTAAATAAGCAATTGATTGATGAGAAACTCTGATCTATCTCTATCTTGGTGTTGTTTATACAGAGGGCAGATTTGGGAAGGATGGGTTGGTTAACAACCTGTGTCGCACAACCCACCACATCGCGGTCTGCCAACAGAGGAGGATCAGAACTACTGGAGAACCTGAGGACCTTGTACAGACTTCATGGGAATGTAACCTGAAATACCATTATTGTAGGAGTTTATGGAAGAGGATGCTGATCCAACATTAGCTACCACTGATGCTCAGATCATCACCCAGCAGAGCAAATACTGAAACAGCCAAAAATAATGAAACCTCTCCAGTCTTCTCTTTCTCTCTCACACACACACACATTCACATCGACACACACACACACATTCACATCGACACACACTCACACAGGAATGTTCTTACCTCTCATCTATCTCCCCAGTTCTCAGGACCACTAACCTGAGTGGGAGACTGATCAGTTGAGTGTGGATAAACTCTGAACCTTTACTTTGGCTTTCAACAATTGCCCTGAGTGAACAGTGAATGTGAGGTGTGTTTAATATTAGTCTCTCGTAACCGCCGTAGCATTGGGTGCCGAGATTAGTTTAATGTCAACTCTGCTGCTACAAACTGATGTGTATAATCTCTTATGGCCGTGTGCCATAATTATATGGTATATGATGTCAGGCAATTACATCAAGTCAAGCTTTCCCCTCACTGCACACTCACAGCATGAAAAGTACTGTCCACAAAACGTCAGTACGCCTGGAAACTCTCCTCAAGGCTAAGACTCCTCACCTCCTTTTGTTGGTGCTACGGCTACAGAATAATTTCCCCAGGACATGTACTCAATTTTTTTGTATTGTAACTAATATTAACGTTGATCAAATGTCATGCAAGGATTATTTACGGCCCCCAAGAATGAGACAGGCGTGATGATAACAACACACCAGACCGTATGGGGATGGAGCTGGTTAGGACATGACACATTACATCATCACCTATCTTATACCCCCTAGTTCACTTCAAACCCAGGATGGGACTTCTCTAACCACTACCCCACCCTCCTAGACAATGGTACAAACGATTGGTGTAAACATCTTCACACCAGCAGAATGCTGACATTTCATTAGTGGATGTCATTTTACCCCTTTGTATTGCTAATGCCACCTGCTAGGTCCGATCAGTTTAGTTTGTTCAGCTTGCTATACATGGTGCTATGATAACGTTGCGAAAATAAAGACTTGCTGTACATACAGTATGTATTTGAATGTATGTTGTGCAGTTAATATAAATGTTTACATTATTTTTTATAATACTGAAAAAGAGGCAGACCTCTCTTTTGTGTTCGATATGAGATGACAAATATTACCTTTTAGATAAGAACGTATGCTGATGAATTTTCCTAACTCTGTATTTGTCCATTTGTTCTCTCTGCACATCTTTCTGAATTGTTCTCTGCTCTCTCAAAACCCACTTTTAGATTGAAAAAACGTCTTTCTGATGAAAAAGCACTTAGAAAACCTTCACTGTGAAAGGTCGCTCTGGATAAGAGCGTCTGCTAAATGACTAAAATGTCAATGTAAATGTAAAAGAAGTCCCTGTAAAATGACTCTGCTTGTCTGCTGTACATACGAGTAAACAACACAACAATGTAATGCATCTTGACATGCATATTCATTATATTGCCTTTGTTTTTCTGCTTTCTTTGTTTCTTAGCAGTGAGACTCCCACAGCAGAGAGTTCTCATAGTGAGTAACTGTGAATAAAGTGTTGATTGCCCTCACGCCTCTTTACTACTTTAACCATTCATTTTTCCCATAGGGCTGTGTTTCATGTAGGCTTACCCTGGCGTGACATTTTGATAACTGTGTAAATCTCTCTAGGACAAGGTGACTTTTATTAATATATTCACCTGTATTTACCCCACCAAAATTAAATGCTAATTAGCTGCTAATGTGGCTATCATAAAGAACTACAAATGCCATGATGATCTGGATGAGACTGACGAATCGAGGCAAAGGTAAGAATCTCTTGATTAACTATCTAATATCAGCTAAATGTAGTAATGAATAAATTGGTTAAAAACATGTAAATGGATAATTCTGTGAACTCTCTTGTGCAAGTTTTATATAGACACAATACCTGTTAGCAACGGTGTCAACTAGAGATGATGTGCAGGAGATTGCAGGGATTTGTAGTTTTGCATGATGTCTAGTTTGATGCTAATTGGCATTTTTGAATCAGAGAGTAAATAGAGACAAATATACTGATGAAAGTCACCTTTTCAGAGAGAGATGTACATGGTTATCAAAACGTCACGACAGGGTAAGCCTACACGAAACACAGCCCTTATTTTAAGTGTTTCTAAAATCTCCTATGGGAAAAATGAATGGTGGAAAAACGATTGGAACCATTCCCCTGTTTGACCGCTAGGTTGTATGGGTATTATGACACCTCCACCGTGGGGCTCTATAGGCCTACATAGTGAGCTCAGGATGAGTAATGAGGCAATGAGTTCTGTGCCATGAAACTCCACCAGCAGGTGTCTCTGTTTGCTTTCTTGTTGCTGACCCACTTGTCTTCAATCCAGTTCACTCTTCTGACTGTGATAAAATCAAAGCTAGTTAAAGGTTAATTATCTTTGATGCAGAACTATGTAGAACCAACCATCCTTAGGTAGGCCTACATTTTATATTCCTGAAGTCCAATTTTGGGGGACTGATGTCGTTTGGACTCAAGATCTTAAAATTACAATATTAAAAGTGAGTACTTTACACTGAAGAACTGAAACGTGAGTTATAAATCTAAAGCATCAACATTGGACTATTATTATTTACCAAGAATAGCCTCATAATTGTGTCGCATGTCCGGTCAGAGGTATGGCCATAGCAGGATGAGCGGGAACTACGGGGGTGCGGCCCGGACTCAAGAGTTGGGGTGACCCCCATCGTATGACTCACGTGCAGAGGCGGAGCCAACTGTCTCGTGTTCATACCGTCCAACGCGTTAGGAAAATTAACAAGAATAAATAAACAAGTTACACTATAAATTCAAGACCTAGGCAACGCAATGCTTACAATGTGAAGAAGATGTCCGGGATAAGGTAAGCTACCTTCTAAGGTAATTTAAACCTACCGGACAAGATTTAGAACATAAATAACTTTCACTCAACCCGCAACGCATGATTTGTTTGGCGTACTATTTTGAATTTCGAGCACCGACTAACTGAAGTGTAAAATGTTTTAATTGAGTTTAAAGTTTGTGTAACAATGTTACATTAGCTAGAATACAATGTATGGTTACCATAATCCAATATCCCAGTGAAGATGAGGAATGGTGGAGGAAAGTGATATTGCAATGGACAGAACTTTTATTATAGTGTAGTAGGCTGTCTGCTGTCCTGTTTATACAGGTTAATGCTGAATGATATTCAGTCAAATATGTCAGCGATGAATGGATAGTCATTTAGAATAGTTACCAATAAGTTTCCCCCATGTCTAGCTGAGGAACGCTCAACTCCTTTCTCTTATATCGAGGCGTTCCTTATCTACCCGATATCATGTTCTTTCATTATCATATAGAGACAATTAGCAGCCACATCTAATCGTGTTAAAAACTAAACCTTTATAACACTATAATCACCCAACATCAAAGGCTGATTTAACTTTTTCTCTATAAAGGCAGTATTTCCCATAGCTGTTGAATCCCTTTTGGGAATATTTCGTTTGCCTGTTGAGTTTAATTTAATTGCAAGTTTCCTGTTTAATTCTTGAACTGATTCGCAAATTGGCTTTAGTGGCTCTTTGCTGTGGTTAACAGACCAATTGCTGTGGTTAACAGACCAATAACCATAGCAGAAGACAAATGTTCCTAACCCATTTGTTGCATTGCTGTTTCACTCATGTAGGTTAGGATGGCTGGTGCTGTTAACTTGACTTGGTTTATTCAGACATTAATATTCTCCAACATCTGTCTCTATGTGGCAGGTAGCTTAGTGGTTAAGAGCGTTGTGCCAGTAACCAAAAGGTCGCTGGTTCTAATCCCCGAGCCGACTAGGTGATAAATCTGTCGATGTGCCCTTGAGCAAGGCACTTAACCCTAATTGCTCCTGTATGTAGCTCTGGATAAAAGCATCTGCTAAATGACTAAAATGTAAATGTATGCCTTAAGACAGATGTGCAGTTGCTCATTAAAACCTTTTTAGTCTCTCTCTTCTGCTTTCAATTTGTTTCTTGAAACAGATGGATAAATGGAAATAAATCTAAGCCACAAGCTCAAAGAAAGTCTTATGTGAATGCACTCAAGTTTTACTTCCCAAAAACCTCATTATTGATTAACATCAATTTAAATTGCGTTTATGTATTTGAATGTGTTATTGGTGTTAACTTTTTAAAGCAAGCATTTCTGTGTGTCGAGCCACCCCCTGCAGTGTCAACAGCATTGACATCTCAGTTTATAGTGGTTCAGGGGGACATTCGAGAACAGGGGTACTCAAGTACTACACTGAACAAAAATATAAACGCAACATGCAACAATTTCAAAGATGTTACTAAATCAGTCAATTTAAATTAATTAATTAGGCCCTAATCTATGGATTTCACATGACTGGTAATACAGACACGGATCTGTTGGTCACAGATACCTTAAACAAGGTGTGACCACCATTTTCCTCATGCAGCGTGACACATCTCCTTCGCATAGAGTTGATTGTGGCCTGTGGAATGTTGTCCCAGTCCTCTTCAATGGATGTGCGAAGTTGCAGGAGATTGGCGGGAACTGGAACACGCCGTCGATCCAGAACATCCCAAACATGCTTAATGGGTGACATGTCTGGTGAGTATGCAGGCCATGGAAGAAATGGGACATTTTCAGCTTCCAGGAATTGTCTACAGATCCTTAGCGACATGGGGCCGTGCATTATTATGTTGAAACATGAGGTGATGGTGGTGGATGAATGGCACAACAATGGGCCTCAGGATCTCGTCACGGTATCTCTGTGCATTCAAATTGCATCTGACCGGTACAGTTGAAACCGGGATTCATCCGTGAAGAGCACACTTCTCCAGTATTCCAGTGGCCATCGAAAGTGAGCATTTTCCCACTGAAATCAGTTACGATGCCGAACTGCAGTCAGGTCAAGACCCTGGTGAGTACGATGAGCACACAGATGAGCTTCCTTGAGATGGTTTCTGACAGTTTGCGGCATAAATTGTTCAGTTGTGCAAACCCACAGTTTCATCAGCTGTCAGGATGGCTGGTCTCAGATGATCCCTCAGGTGAAGAAGCCGGATTTGAGGTGCTGGGCTGGCATGGTTACACGTGGTCTGTGGTTGTGAGGCCGGTTGGATGTACTGCCAAATTCTCTCAAATGATGTTGGAGGTGACTTATGGTATCAAAATTAACATTAAATTCTCTGGCAATAGCTCTGGTGGACATTCCTGCAGTCAGCATGCCAATTGCACGCTCCCTCAAAACTTGAGACATCTGTGGCATTGTGTTGTGTGGCAAAACTGCAAATTTAACGTGGCCTTTTATTGTCCCCAGCACAAGGTGCACCTGTGTAATGATCATGCTGTTTAATCAGCTACTTGATATTCCACACCTGTCAGGTGGATGGATTATCTTGGTATAGGAGAAATGCTCACTAACAGGGTTGTAAACAACTTTGTGCACAAAATGTGAGAAATAAGCTTTTTGTGCATATGGAACATTTCTGGGACTTTTATGTTTCAGCTCATGAAACATGGGACCAACAATTTACATGTTTTTTTTTATTATTGTTCAATATACTTGAGAAGGTCCGGTCACACAAATACTTCCTAGGGTGCAAAGGTCCGGATTTCCTGCAATTCTACACATTTGACCATGTCTTATGTGTGTTTATATGATACCAGGGGTCGAAGCCCGACCGAGTTCGATAAAAAAAAAACATTATGTTAATTTTGTTTGTAGTCAGGACCCGCGGTCTGTATTGACCTAATTCTGGATCCGGACTGTGGTCCGCCAGTTGAGTATGGGGGTTCTAGAATGTTTTGATGACTTTCATTCCCATCACTGGTGGTGGAACCATCAGACATATGACTCACTCCAAGGTCCTCAGGAGCAAGCTGTCTGCAAAAGATACCATTTACAGTTGAAGTCGGAAGTTTAATACACTTAGGTTGGAGTCATTAAAACTCATTTTTCAACCACTCCACAAATTTCTTGGCAAGTCCATTAGGACATCTACTTTGTGCATGACACAAGTACTTTTTCCAACAATTGTTTACAGACAGATTATTTCACTTATAAGTCACCTTGGAGTGTATCACAATTCCAGTGGGTCAGAAGTTTACATTGACTGTGCCTTTAAACAGCTTGGAAAATTCCAGAAAATGATGTCATGGCTTTAGAAGCTTCTGATATGCTAATTGACATAATTTGAGTCAATTGGAGGTGTACTTGTGGATGTATTTCAAGGCCTACCTTCAAACGCAGTGCCTCTTTGCTTGACATCATGGGAAAATCAAAAAAAATCAGCCAAGACCTCAGAAAAAAAATTGTAGACCTCCACAAGTCTGGTTCATCCTTGGGAGCAATTCACGCCTGAAGGTACCATGTTCATCTGTACAAACAATAGTACGCAAGTATAAACACCATGGGACCACGCAGCCATCATACCGCTCAGGAAGGAGACGTGTTCTGTCTCCTAGAGATGAACGTACTTGGTGCCAAAAGTGCAAATCAATCCCATAACAACAGCAAAGGACCTTGTGAATAAGCTGGAGGAAACAGGTACAAAAGTATCTATATCCACAGTAAAACGAGTCCTATATCGACATAACCTGAAAGGCCGCTCAGCAAGGAAGAAGCCACTGCTCCAAAACCGCCATAAAAAAGCCAGACTACGGTTTTTGGAGAAATGTCCTCTGGTCTGATGACACAAAAATAGAACTGTTTGGCCATAATTACCATTGTTATGTTTGGAGGAAAAAGGGGAGACTTGCAAGCCGAAGAACACCATCCCAACCGTGAAGAACTGGGGTGTCAGCATCATGCTGTGGGGGTGCTTTGCTGCAGGAGGGACTGGTGCACTTCAGAAAATAGATGGCATCATGAGGAAGGAAAATTATGTGGATATATTGAAGCAACGTCTCAAGACATCAGTCAGGAAGTTAAAACTTGGTCGCAAATGGGTCTTCCAAATGGACAATGACCCCAAGCATACTTCCAAAGTTGTGGCAAAATGGCTTAAGGACAACAAAGTCAAGGTATTGGAGTGGCCATCACAAAGCCCTGACCTCAATCCTATAGAACATTTGTGGGCTAACTGAAAAAGCGTGTGCGAGCAAGGAGGCCTACAAACCTGACTACGTTACACCAGCTCTGTCAGGAGGAATGGGCCAAAATTCACCCAACTTATTGTGGGAAGCTTGTGGAAGGCTACCCGACACGTTTGACCCAAGTTATATAATTTAAAGGCAATGCTACCAAATACTAATTGAGTGTATGTAAACTTCTGACCCACTTGGAATGTGATGAAATAAAAAAAAGCTGAAATAAATCATTCTCTCTACTATTATTCTGACATTTCACATTCTTAAAATAAAGTGGTGATCCTAACTGACCTAAGACAGGGAATTTTTACTAGGATTAAATGTCAGGAATTGTGAGAAACTGAGTTTAAATGTATTTGGCTAAGGTGTATGTAAACTTCCGACTTCAACTGTATATGGCCTGGAGGCGTCCGCATGCTTTCCAGCCAAAACAGTTCGGAAGAGTTCGTGCATATATTATGATGAAATTAGCCAAAGTCTACGCCCCTTTTTCAGTGATTGGTCAACATTAGCGATTTTTCAGTGAAGCCTTTGTTGTCATTCAATGAGAGACGACTCGTTTTTATGCACATTTTTCATTGAGAAATACTGCACCAAACATCTTAGTTAGATGTAAAATTGCGCAACCTAAGATCTCCTTGGCAAAAAGGTCAAAATGAATGACTATTGCCACTTTTTTTCTCTCTTTTTTTAAGCGAAGATCTTTTAAGTTGAAATCCCTGAAGTGCTCGGACAGAATGGCAAGAACCTGCGTCTTGGAACAGAGAAATTGAACACAAAACCAGTTTGCTTTACTGTCTGCTCTTTCTGAGCTAAACATAGTTCCAAAAACAACTCTCACATTGAGGGGGACAGAAATGCTCCCTTTTTAAAAAGCATTCTTGTTAGAGAGGGCCTACATTTTGTCTAGCAAATTAACCTTACTTGAGCTTTTTTAATTTCTTACACACTTTCAGCAGGTTAGAGTAGGATATGAATGTGAGCTGCTGAGACACCTCACAATAGGATGTTGTCACCCTGTTTACTCTGTAGACTCACAATGGTCTGCAGACAAAGGAGGACAGGACACTGCATTCCTCTAGCAAGATTATCCCGGAGAAGACAACCAGGCCTTTTCCTTTTGGGAGAAATGTGACAATGCTAAGGCAGAATCCCCGTCACACGATGAATGGCTTTGATGATGGATGTGTTTGATTGGACCTTTTGAGGTCTAGTGCGATGTCTTTCATGTATCGTTGTTCTGTGGTGCCGATTGCTCGTTTTCTGTAGCGATGGGTCAAAACGTTAGTGAAAGACCACATTCTTTCATCCTAACACTCATTCACCCCACTGTGATTCTCTTAGGCTTTTACCAAGGTGATGGAGCTCTGTTTTGTCCATCCAAATGTGTGTGCCCCATCCCAATCCAACCTCTGACATCTGGAATCCTTCTTAGGCAGGGATAAAGGGCTGGCTTAACTCTCTGACCTCAGTGGTGGTAAACATGGTGTAGTGTTTTAAGTGCCCTTGCTCCTTCCATTAGGGTTACATTGAGACTAACAGTCCAATAGCTTCAGATGAGGTTCATGATTTAGAGAGACAAAACCTTCACCTGCATGCTCAGGTTTTTAGGTAGTAAAGTTTGAGTAACTGATTGAGTCGTCAACAGTAGGCGCTAACACAACAATTGTTTCCTGTTGTTACACATAGGTGTTGGAGGATGTCTTCATCTTTGATCGGAACAGCCCATTCCATTCCTCCCAGCCCTCTTTAATTGTGTTGTGACTAGAAATACAGTATGTTAATCCGATTCTACACCCTGGACCCCTAGAGAGTACATTATCTTTCCTGCCCCTCTCCTCCCTTGAGTTCCAGTGCAAATGTTAACAGCTTAACTAGCCTGTATGTTAGTCTGATCCAGGACCTGCCTGCCTGCAGTCAGCAGCCCATGTCCTCATGGGGGATCACCAGGACGGATGCCTCTTTCCTGTCTGGCTCACTGGCCACCTCTGACCCCCCTCTCAACTCGTAACTCGGCCCTGGTTTAGACACTGGGGTTAGGGGATGGGGGGTAGAGGCTGAGGCACAACTCAAAATGCAGTAACATACAAAGACTGTCTCAACTACATAGTTAAACAGCCGCACAACTAATGGAAAGGGTATTGATGGACAAGCCTCCAAGCAGATGGCCTAGGTTAACTCCTTATGGCCTTTTTTAACCACTTCACCCTTGGCAGAAACCCCTCTCGGACCTAAATGTTGGTTTATGTCTTCATTTGTTACATTTCACCCCCATTGTTCCTGTTATTGACAGCTGGCATACCGGACAGACAGGGAGTCTATCCTGTATTTGGTAAACACCCTGTCCTCTGTCCCTCAGTCCCTCAGTCCCACATGCTCCCTCTCGTCCAGAGGCCCTCTGACCTGATAAAGTGTTCATTTGTTAAGGCTGGAGATGAGGATTGGAGGAGGCATGTAGGGGGAAAAGGGGGCTGCTGTTGGTCAGGCTTTCCGCCTATGATAGAGGATTTATTTTGTTTTGACAATGCTGCTGCCTTATGTCTCAGACAGACAGTCACTGGGCCTGTCCTGCTGCTGCATCATGTCTCAGACAGACAGTCACTGGGCCTGTCCTGCTTCTGCCTCATGTCTCAGATAGACAGACAGACAGACAGTCACTGAGCCTGTCCTGCTGAGCTTTGAGGGGCCAGAAGTTCCCAGCATTACTGTTTAATACTGCTGCGTTAGTGGGAGGAAGCGCGGGGTAAAAGACAAAGCCTCCATACAGCCAGCATAGAGCACTGTTTCTTCTTACAGTGAGGGAAAAAAGTATTTGATCCCCTGCTGATTTAGTACGTTT
Organism: Coregonus lavaretus; assembly: GCF_964263955.1. NCBI lineage: Eukaryota > Metazoa > Chordata > Actinopteri > Salmoniformes > Salmonidae > Coregonus > Coregonus lavaretus. The sequence continues at coordinate 19,257,906 of NC_139999.1, read as the reverse complement.
GCCCACTGACAAAGACATGATCAGTCTATAATTTTAATGGTAGGTTTAGTTGAGCAGTGAGAGACAGAATAACAAAAACGCATGTCAAAAATGTTAAAATTGATTTAAATTTGAATGAGGGAAATAAGTATTTGACCCCTCTGCAAAACATTACTTAGTACTTGGTGGCAAAACACTTGTTGGCAATCACAGAGGTCAGAGGTTTCTTGTAGTTGGCCACCAGGTTTGCACACATCTCAGGAGGGATTTTGTCCCACTCCTCTTTGCAGATCTTCTCCAAGTCATTAAGGTTTCGAGGCTGACGTTTGGCAACTCGAACCTTCAGCTCCCTCCACAGATTTTCTATGGGATTAAGGTCTGGAGACTGGCTAGGCCACTCCAGGACCATAATGTGCTTCTTCTTGAGCCACTCCTTTGTTGCCTTGGCCGTGTATTTTGGGTCATTGTCATGCTGGAATTTCCATCCGCGACACATTTTCAATGCCCAGGCTGAGGGAAGGAGGTTCTCACCCAAGATTTGACGGTATATGGCCCCCTCCATCGTCCCTTTGATGCGGTGAAGTTATCCTGTCCCCTTAGCAGAAAAACACCCCCAAAGCATAATGTTTCCACCTCCATGTTTGACGGTGGGGATGGTGTTCTTGGGGTCATAGGCAGCATTCTTCCTCCTCCAAACACGGCGAGGTGAGTTGATGCCAAAGAGCTCAATTTTGGTCTCATCTGACCACAACACTTGCACCCAGTTCTCCTCTGAATCATTCAGATGTTAATTGGCAAACTTCAGAGGGGCCTGTATATGTGCTTTCTTGAGCAGGGGGACCTTGCGGGCGCTGCAGGATTTCAGTCCTTCACGGCGTAGTGTGTTGCTAATTGTTTTCTAGGTGACTATGGTCCCAGCTGCCTTGAGATCATTGACAAGATCCTCCCGTGTAGTTCTGGGCTGATTCCTCACCGTTCTCATGATTATTGCAACTCCACGAGGTGAGATCTTGCATGGAGCCCCAGGCCGAGGGAGATTGACAGTTCTTTTGTGTTTCTTCCATTTGCAAATAATCGCACCAACTGTTGTCACCTTCTCACGAAGCTGCTTGGCGATGGTCTTGTAGCCCATTCCAGCCTTGTGTAGGTCTACAATCTTGTCCCTGACATCCTTGGAGAGCTCTTTGGTCTTGGCCATGGTGGAGAGTTTGGAATCTGATTGATTGATTGCTTCTGTGGACAGGTGTCTTTTATACAGGTAACAAGCTGAGATTTGGAGCACTCCCTTTAAGAGTGTGCTCCAAATCTCAGCTCGTTACCTGTATAAAAGACACCTGGGAGCCAGAAATCTTTCTGATTGAGAGGGGGTCAAATACTTATTTCCCTCATGAAAATGCAAATCAATTTATAACATTTTTGACATGCGTTTTTCTGGATTTTGTTGTTGTTATTCTGTCTCTCACTGTTCAAATAAACCTACCATTAAAATTATAGACTGATCATTTCTTTGTCAGTGGGCAAACGTACAAAATCAGCAGGGGATCAAATACTTATTTCCCTCACTGTAGTTATTTTGTAGGCGGGCTCAAAGAAGGCCTCTGAAGCCGGGCTGCCAACATTAAAATGTTCCATCTAAACCAATAGGAAGGTTCTGTACAATCTTGTCTCACACACAGAGCAAGTTTGTTGCAGTGAGACCCTTGTGTGGATTGGGAAAGTGTGTAAAAAAAAAACAATGATTGCAAAGTTAAACAAACCATACAACTCTATGCACAACGACTACTTTAGCAATTTCCACTGAACATTTTCAAAAACACATTTACTAGAAGAACAGTGCAGATGCAAAGTTTGGTAACAAAATGACTGCACAAACAGAACAAACCGTCATTCTGTTACCAAACGTTGCATCTGATTCTGCACTGTTCATCAAGTAAATGTGTTTTTCAGTGGACATTGTTAAAAGTAGTCAATGTGCATAGAGTTGCATGGTTTGTTTAACTTTTCAATCATTGGTTATTGTTTGACATCCATTTTAAAGTGAAAAATCTGAGTCTCAGCATCATTCTGTTTCCGTGGAATTGCCCTAATGTAAAACTGTGAGTTGGAAATGTACATTGAAAGCCAATCCATTTTCAAGGGCCACCTCTTAAATACCAGGGCAGGAGAGGTGGAATGTGGAAACTGTTCCTGGTTTTGGATTATCGCAGCTGTTGAAGGAGGTCACCCCACATCCCCTAAACATGCCCCAAGCTCCACCCACTGGACTCCTGTGGAGGCCTCCGATTGGCTGCCTTGTGGCAATGGTAATAGAGAGAGTTCTAGTTGAATGAAGTCTGGTTGCTGATCTGACAACAGAGCCCATTGTCCCTGGCCATCAGGCATTAGCAAAGGGTGCACTGCACACACATTGTAAAGGATATGATTGTGACTCATCACAGGATAGGCTTGTCAGCTCTGCTTTTTATTCTTTCACTGAGCCCCTCTGGGTTTATATAACACTAGAAACTTCTCAGAAAGACAAACAAGTTATGAAATTCCCGAACTGTCGTTTTTACGTTATGAATCTGTTTTGGTGCAGAGTAGGGCTGACCTTATTTAGTCGACTGGTCGATTGTTTGGTCGAAAGGCTATTGGTCGACCGAGATTTCTTTGGTCGAGCAGTAGCAAAAAATAAATAATAATAAACCATGGTGTACAAGACACCTGTCTGATTGGCTCCTGTCTGAGTGGACTGATCCATTGTGGAGGCCGTTGGGATGGCACAGTCCATCAGTCTAAGACGTGCTACTGAAATTGTATATGGTTATATTATGTAAGAACAATGGTGCAACACAAATAACAATTATATTATTTTATAACAAATGCGCTTTCTCTCGCGTTGGATAGTGGTTGTTGTCCGCAGTTTAGAAACACATCAGTGTGCTGTTGAATTGGCGCCTTTTCCTAGACCATGTTGCTATGTGCATAATAGCAAAGTTAACCAGCATATTGGTGTTGAGAACAATGCGGCGGAGGCAGCAGCGGAGTTAAGAGACGAGAAAACTGCTTTATAAATCATCCATATATATCTACTGAAATAAGACACATCCTGCTTCTGTTGCCTGTTTGAGTGTTTGGTTGATAGCCTACTGATTCTGTGAGCACCAAGCCTCACGCAACAATTTCACAAATTCTGCTATTTTTTATCTTTGCTATGCTGTAATAAAGGCTTTACTCTTTTTTTCCATTAGACCAGCCTCTGTTATTTATATAATTTATTTAGTGTTGTTTACACTGTTCCAAATTGTCAGACATTTTTTATTTATAATAATAACCCTCCTTTTTCCTTGATCTCCTTGTTATTGTTATTACTATTATTATTATGATCATCATTATAATAATAAGTAATGTCATTATCATTAGTAGGCTTAGTATAGCAGCCTTGTATAACCACCATCGAGCTGTAGGCCTAAGAGCACATCCTGTTTAGTCTTAATACCGTAATTTACTTAGGCCTATATTTCAATACTTATATAGGCTACTGTATCAATCATTCATTTATTCATTAATGTCATCATACAGCATACGAGTCATTCATGATGTGAAATGCAATCAAGCATTTTAGTTTTAAAATAAAATAAAGCGACCATTTAAAAATTTGCATAAACAATAAATAGGCCGAAGCAGTTTCATTTCAGAAATTGAATACAGAAATGAATGCGGCTGCAGCAGGGAGGAGAGAGAGACAACGAGTGCTAGTCACACAGTCACTCGCTGTCTCTTCTTTTTTTTTTACACAGCGCAGCAAGTTTGTGCCAGGCGGCACAATCAAATCAATTGCGGCCTCTAGTCATTTGTGCCTTCATTATTTCATAAAACAGTTTGCTTAAAGTATCAGAAAGCTCAGTGCATATAGTTGATTTGATTAAAACACATAGGATGTGTCTATATATGGAAAAATACACATTTGGACATTTCGACCAATCGATTAGTCGAAAGAACAGACGACTCTTGGTCGACCAATAATAGTTTTCTACACTTCTGAAGAGAACTGACAGACATTGTATAGACTGCAAAAGACAAGTTGTGGAATGTCCACTTTGGGCTGGACCATTGATTTGGAACAGACAGAACCCAGCTCCAATTATGACACACCTAATGGCTCCCGGACAGAAAATAAAAATAAATAAATAATAAAAAAGCAGACAGTCAGATTTGGAGGTGTGCAGTATCACTCACAGGTGATACTACAGTGATTTAAGATCACTTAGTAGAAAGCAGGTGTTATATTCCCTCTCCAAGGAATGTGTGCATTTTATTCTGGGACTACTCAGTCATCATGGCCCTTGTGGAGGTGACCCTGCAGAGTGGAAGCATGTACAGTACAGGCTCCTGGCCTCTCCCTGCTAACCAGGCAGTATGTGGCACCAGGGCTGATGGCCTTGCTGGGGCTTAAAAGTGCTTTACCTTTCTTCCCCTCCTTGGCATCCTGCCCTCCCTCCCTTGCTCCGTGCCTGCACGCCTCTCTCCTGTGCCTGATCTGATCTTTTAACACAAGGCCAGCTTTGTCATGCCTGACATATCCTCCATGAAAAATAACCCCAGCACTGCCTCCCATGAACAACTGCTGTTGAGCCCCTTCAGGGAGGGAGGACGGGGGGGGGGGCAAGAAAACTAAGAGTGTGCAAAGCTGTCATGAAGGCAAAGGGTGGCTACTTTGAAGAATCTCAAACATAAAATATATTTTGATTTATTTAACACTTTTTTGGTTACTACATGATTCCATATGTGTTATTTCATAGTTTTGATGTCCTAAGAGTGTGCAAAGCTGTCATGAAGGCAAAGGGTGGCTACTTTGAAGAATCTCAAACATAAAATTTATTTAACACTTTTTTGGTTACTACATGATTCCATATGTGTTATTTCATAGTTTTGATGTCTTCACTATTATTCTACAATGTAGAAAATAGTAAAAATAAAGAAAAACCCTGGAATGAGTAGGTATGTCTAAACTTTTGACTAGTACTGTATATCACATTTTAAAGAGGCAGACAGCATGCACCCTTCATGGTCTGATTTTAAGCACATTGCTGTTCGGTCTACAGAAAAAGGTAGCCAAGCATCATGTTTTAATCCTGCCATTTATTGTGTTACCATGCCAGTTGTTGCGGAGCCATCTATAATTGATTGGGGATTCAGTGGTGTTCGCAGGTGTTAAACATGCAATACACACACACACACACACACACACCAATTGTGCCGTCGGTTTATGTGACCACTGCCACTGGTGGAATGGTTGGAATTAGAGGTGAAAACAATAGAAGCAAAGAATGTGTGTGACAGGTGCAGAGCAGTTCCAAGTCATCTGAAACAGGTGCACTCTCCCCTCTCCCTTCAATTGTTCTCTCAAGCCTAGATGTGGGCTCCTGCCTGTATCTGTCCAGTATGTTGACCCAAATACTCTATCCTATTCCTAACTCAGAAACAGAGTTTAGCTAGTTGTTAGAACTTTCATCAAACATCACTCTAAATGTAATTCATAACCAGTAGCCTACATGTGACTCATATCCATACATTACATATATAATCTTTGTTTACTTAAGCTTTTAGCTCCCTTGCGTTCAATGCAGAGAAATTGATATGCATTTTTACATTTACATTTTAGTCATTTTAGCAGACGCTCTTATCCAGAGCGACTTACAGTTAGTGAATACATATTTATTTTTTATACTGGCCCCCCGTGGGAATTGAACCCACATCCCTGGCGTTGCAAACGCCATGCTCTATCAACTGAGCTACATCCCTGCCGGCCATTCCCTCCCCTACCCTGGACGACGCTGGGCCAATTGTGCGACGCCCATGAGTCTCCCGGTCGCGGCCGGCTGCGACAGAGCCTGGATTCGAACCAGGATCTCTAGTGGCACAGTTAGCACTGCGATGCAGTGTGTTTTGGGGGCCCCCTATCTCTAGCACACAGTGTACACTACAGGGGTCATGGTACAGTCTGAATTACACACTGCTAATGGAGCTACTGCAGAGCACACTCAGTCCATGTCTTTACAATACATTACAATGTTTTACAATATTTGGATAAGCACGTTGCCTGGCAGCTATGTTGTATAGACTTTGAACGTAATACATAATCAAACAGAAGGCAGCCTTTGCTAGATTATTACTCCTATTATATTGAGCTGCATGCCACTGCTAGCACGGCTGGGCTGGATGGCATCATATAAGAGTGAGGTCTTTATATTGTCTGATTCTAGCCTCGGACACATTTCCCCTAGATCCCTGCAACCTGTTTTGCAAGGTGAGCAGAGATGATTTTAACTCAGAATTTCTGAGATTGTTATTTTTAAATAGCAGATGTGTAAATACACTCAGGAGGACTTAGATAGTTTGGCAATTTTGGCTTGTGCTGGCAGATGGTGCGCTAGGTTAGCTAAATAAAAGACAGCCCCTGTTTGAAACATCAGCCTGGGCCGGTCCTCAGGAGACCAGGCACAGAGTCTCTCTCAGAATAGCCTGTTGTTAGGCGAGGTTAGAGGTTGATTTACAAGGGCGTAAACGTTAAAGGATAAGTGGTTGTTTTTTTACAACCAAATCTCTATTTTTGATGTAAATGGAATGTTATAGAAGGGTCCTGTCACGCCCTGACTCAGGGGACGTTTATTTGTTGAGTCAGGGTGTGTATATTCCATGTTGTGTTGTTTCTATGGTGTAGTATCTGGTATGTCTATTTCTATGTTGGCCGGGGTGGTTCCCAATCAGAGGCAGCTGTTGCTCGTTGTCTCTGATTGGGGACCATACTTAGGTAGCCTTTTGGCACCTGTTAGTTGTGGGATCTTGTTCCGTATAGGTTTGTTGTGTGTACCTTAAGACTTCACGTATCGTTTGTTTGTTGTTTTGTCGTGTTTGCACAGTTGTAATAAACATGTACGCTTATCACGCTGCGCCTTGGTTCGACCAATCTTTAAACGATCGTGACAGAAGATCCCACCAAATGAGGACCAAGCAGCGTGTCCAGGAGCAGACAACCTGGACCTGGGAGGAGATCCTGGACGGGAAGGGATCCTGGACTTGGGAGGAGATTCAGGCCGGAATGGATCGCCGTCCTTGGGAGGAGACAGTGGAGGCGCGCTATAGAGAGGAGCAGCGGCAACGCAGAAGGTGCCGGCCGAGGAGGAAGGCCGAGAGACAGCCCCAAGAAAAAAATTTGGGGGGGCTAAAAGGGTGGTTGGCGGAGCCTAGTGTTAGAGCAGAGCCAACTCCCCGTACTCATGCAAGGAAGCGTGTGACTGGGCAGGCTCCGTGTTATGCGGAGCTACGTACTGTGCCGCGAGTGTTCCGGCACAGTCCTGTACGTCCTGTGCTAGCACCACGCACGTGTCGTGCGAAGATGGGCATTCAGCCAGGACGGGGTGTGCCGGCTCAACGCTCGTGGTCTCCAGTACGCCTCCTCGGTCCCGTATATCCTGCGCCGGTGCTACGTACTGTATCGCCAGTACGCGTGCACAGCCCCGTACGTCCTGTGCTAATGCCTCACACATATTGTGTGGAAGTAGGCATCCAGCCAGGACGGGTTGTGTCAGCTCTCCGCTCCACACCTCCAGTCCGCCTCCACAGTCCGGTACGGCCCGTTCCTGCTCCCCGCACCAAGCCAGTGGTGCATGTTCCCAGTCCGGCCCGGCCCGTTCCTGCTCCCCGCACCAAGCCAGTGGTGCGTGTTCCCAGTCCGGCCCGGCCCGTTCCTGTCCCTCGCACCAAGCCAGTGGTGCGCTTCTCCAGCCCGGTCCGGCCTGTTCCTGTCCCTCGCACGAAGCCAGTGGTGCGCGTCGCCAGCCCGGCCCGGCCTGTTCCTGCCCCTCGCACCAAGCCAGTGGTGCGCGTCGCCAGACCGGCCCGGCCTGTTCCTGCCCCTCGCACCAAGCCAGTGGTGCGCGTCGCCAGCCCGGTCCGGCCTGTTCCTGCCCCTCGCACCAAGCCAGTGGTGCGCGTTGCCAGCCCGGTCCGGCCTGTTCCTGTTCCTGTCCCTCACACCAATTTTTTTGACATTTGCATAAGTATTCAGACCCTTTACTTAGTACTTTGTTGAAGCACCTTTGGCAGCGATTACAGCCTTGAGTCTTCTTGGGTATGACGCTTGGCACACCTGTATTTGGGGAGTTTCTCCCATTCTTCTCTGCAGATCCTCTCAAACTCTGTCAGGTTGGATGGGGAGCGTCGCTGCACAGCTATTTTTAGGTCTCTCCAGAGATGTTAGATTGGGTTCAAGTCCGGGCTCTGGCTGGGCCACTCAAGGACATTCTGAGACTTGTCCGGAAGCCACTCCTACGTTGTCTTGGCTGTGTGCTTAGGGTCATTGTACTGTTGGAAGGTAAACCTTCGCCCCAGTCTGAGGTCCTGAGCGCTCTGGAGCAGGTTTTCATCAAGGTTCTCTCTGTACTTTGCTCCGTTCATCTTTCCCTCGATCCTGAATAGTCTCCCAGTCCCTGCCCCCGAAAAACATCCCCACAGAATGACGCTGCCACCAACATGCTTCACCGTAAGGATAGTGCCAGGTTTCCTCCAGACTTGACGCTTGCCATTCAGGCCAAAGAGTTCAATCTTGGTTTCATCAGACCAGAGAATCTTGTTTTTCATGGTCTGAGAGTCCTTTAGGTGCCTTTTTGGCAAACTCCAAGCGGGCTGTCATTTGCCTTTTTACTGAAGAGTGGCTTCCGTCTGGCCACTCTACAATAAAGGCCTGCTTGGTGGAGTGCTGCAGAGATGGTTGTCCTTCTGGAAGGTTCTCCCATATCCACAGAGGAACTCTGGAAGTCTGTCAGAGTAACCATCGGGATCTTGGTCACCTCCCTGACCAAGGCCCTTCTCCCCCGATTGCTCAGTTTGGCCGGGCGGCCAGCTCTAGGAAGAGTCTTGGTGGTTCCAAACTTCTTCCATTTAAGAATGATGGCGGCCACTGTGTTCTTGGGGACCTTCAATGCTGCAGAAATGTTTTGGTACCCTTCCCCAGATCTGTGCCTCGACACAATCCTGTCTCGTAGCTCTACGGACAATTCCTTTGACCTCATAGACAGGTGTGTGCATTTCCAAAACATTTGTATTTAATTTTTGATTTAACCTTTATTTCACTAGGCAAGTCGGTTAAGAACAAATTCTTATTTACAATAATGGCCTTTTATAGACAGGTGTGTGCATTTCCAAATCATGTCCAATCAGTTGAATTTACCACAGGTGGACTCCAATCAAGTTGTAGAAATATCTCAAGGGATGATCAATGGAAACAGGATGCACCTGAGCTCAATTTCGAGTCTCATAGCAAAGGGTCTGAATACTTATATAAATAAGGTATTTTTAAAAAATTTAAAAAATCTCTTTTCGCTTTGTCATTATGTGGTATTGTGTGTAGATTGATGAGGAAAATGTTGTATTTAATCAATTTTAGAGTAAGGCTGTAACGTAACAAAATGTGGAAAAAGTAAAGGGGTCTGAATACTTTCTGAATGCACTGAACTACTGGACTACTGGTATCGTTTTAAAATTGAGAACATATAGCTGAACAATATGTAAACAATGGGTGAGTTAAGCTATTTTCTGCTTCAGATACCACAATGTCAAGGGGTGCATTGCAAATGCCCATAGGGCTAAATTCCATCATACTGTAGGCCACTGTTTCCCAACTACGGTCCTCGAGTACCCCCCAACAGTACGGTTTATTGTAGCCTCGGACAAACACACCTGATTCAACTTGTCAACTAGTCATCAGGCCCTCGGAGTTGAATCAGGTATGTTTGTCCGGGGCTACAACAAAGATGTCTGTTGTTGGGGATACTCAAGGACTGGAGTTGGGAACCACTGCTGTAGGCCTATTGCTGCATTGGCATTGCATGCCATTATCAGCTGCAAAATGGGTTCACATGGCTGATATCCTGAAAAGATTGTGACAATCAAATAAAACTAATTGGAGAGCTTATGACTGAACAGAAAGGTCATGTTCATTTGAAAATACAACACAGAAATAGACAAATTAGAGACAGATGTCCTTCCCCTCTATATTGCAGGATTGTGATCTGTGATTAATCAACATTGACACTAGTTCATCTTGAATAATAGTCAGGCTAACAATTTAAAACAAGTTTAAACACTTAACTTCAAAGAATCAACACTTCAATATAATTTCAAAGTGTACAGGTAAGCTAACTCATACTGTATGTAAAGGTTAGACATTTTAGTAACAAGTAGGCTATTATTACTAAAGCATAATTTCAGGTGTACAAAATAAAGTCAACACCAGAGGTGGCCAACCTTGCTCCACTGATCCCTGAGGGGAGCAGACTTCTTTTCCAGTCCAGCAATAGCACACTTTTTAATTTTTTAGCAGACACTCTTAACCCTAATTGCTCCTGTAAGTCGCTCTGGATAAGTGCCTTGCTCAAGGGCACATCGACAGATTTTTCACCTAGTCGGCTCAGGGCTTAGAACCAGCGACCTTTCGGTTACTGGCACAACGCTCTTAACCACTAAGCTACCTGCCGCCCACACTTGATTATTAACTAATTAGGTTTGATACATTGAATCAGGTGTCATTGTGCTGGGCTCGAACAGAAGCCTGCACACCCTGCAGGGTTGGCCTGCTGTTGTCATAATAGGTTTATAGATTGTGTGTGACTTTAAAACTTTTTTTCACAAGATGTGCTAACATACGTACACATACGGTAGATATACAAAAGTATGTGGACACCCCTTCAAATTAGTGGAATCGGCTGTTTCAGCCATACCCGTTGCTGACAGGTGTATACAATCAAGCACACAGCCATGCAATCTCCATAGACAAACATTGGCAGTAGAATGGCCTTACTGAAGAGCTCTGACTTTCAACATGGCACCGTCATAGGATGCCTCCTTTCCAACAAGTCAGTTCGTCAAATTTCTACCCTGCTAGAGCTGCCCCGGTCAACTGTAAGTGCTGTTATTGTGAAGTGGGAACGTCTAGGAGCAACAACGGCCACACAAGCTCACAGAACGGGACCATTGAGTGCTGAAGGGCGTAGCGCGTAAAAATTGCCTCCTCAGTTGCAACACTCACTACTGAGTTCCAAACTGCCTCTGGAAGCAATGTCAGCACAAGAACTGTTCGTCGGGAGCTTCATGAAATGGGTTTCCATGGCCAAGCAGCCACACACAAGCCTAAGATCACCATGCGCAATGCCAAATGTCGGCTGGAGTGGTGTAAAGCTCGCCGCCATTGGACTCTGGAGTAGTGGAAACGCTCTCTCTGGAGTGATGAATCACGCTTCACCATCTGGCAGTCCGACGGACTAATCTGGGTTTGGCGGATGCCAGGAGAATGCTACCTCCCCCAATGCATAGTTCCAACTGTAAAGTTTGGTGGAGGAGGAATAATGGTCTGGGGCTGTTTTTCATGGTTCGGGCTAGGCCCCTTCATTCCAGTGAAGGGAAATCTTAACGCTACAGCATACAATGACATTCTAGACGATTCTGTGCTTCCAACTTTGTGGCAACAGTTTGAGGAAGGACCTTTCCTGTTTCAGCATGACAATGCCCCCGTGCACAAAGCGAGGTCCATACAGAAATGCTTTGTCGAGATTGGTGTGGAAAATCTTGACTGGCCTGCACAGAGCCCTGACCTCAACCCCATTGAACACCTTGGGATGAATTGGAACGATGACTGCGAGCCAGGCCTAATCGCCCAACATCAGTACCCGACCTCACTAATGCTCTTGTGGCTGAATGGAAGCAAGTCCCCGCAGCAATGTTCCAACATCTAGCGGAAAGCCTTCCCAGAAGAGTAGAGGCTGTTATAGCAGCAAAGGGGGGACCAACTCCATATTAATGCCCATGATCTTGGAATAAGATGTTCGACGAGCAGGTGTCCACATACATTTGGTCATGTAGTGTACCTAGCTACAAATGCATTTGGAGTTACAACGATAAATACAGCAAGATGCCTAGCTAACCATATTTAATTCACTTACATAACTTTACATACTAAATAATGGGCAATCTTCCTGAAGTTTCGGTGGTAGCAAAACGCAGCCAGCCATGTGGACGATTGGAGGACTTCCAACAACAGACTGATTTTGGTCTTCCAACATGATGCCTGGTGCGGTTGATAGGTGATTTATGACGCAACTGTAAGCCCTCTATGAGTTTACCAGTCAAATTGACAGGGTTAGAGGTTCCAAGCCTGTTCTATTCATTCTATTTCTATGTGTGCTGCTGCTGCATTGTGGGGAGTGTTGCCTAGGCTACAACACCTTGCTTGTTTCAGCAAGGAACAACAAAGTTTCATAGGTTGTTAAGAGTCCATGTTACGCCAGAAACAGGCTCAACCACACAAATGCCTGGCCGTTCAGTCTTCAGTCAGCTGTTCATTCCACATAAACATTAATAATAAGTATTATTATTTTTCTTTACGGTTATTTAATTTTCATGACGGTCTTCATCCTTAACCGTCGGTTACACGCTTGTACGATAATTGTGCCAGCCCTAGTTATGCCCCATTGGTTTCGATTTCTGTTGACTTGAAGCAGCACTGTCAGTGAATCAGACATGCCACACTAGCATTGGAACGATAAGTTCCACTTCAGCCGTTAGCAGACTTATCTGCCTTTTACGTCAGCTTGTATGGCTCCTGTTAGCCCTGTACAGAACCCATTGTGTATAGGCTCCTGTCTGCTCAGTGCGCTGTGACTGAGGTACTTGGAAGAAAACCGTTTCTTCACAATAGTTTATCGCTCTGAGGCAATCAATTTAAGCTGGACTGGAATTTGAGTTCGATTGAAAACCAAACCTAAACAATGACAGAACTGTGTGTTGCCCTATTTTTAGACAATGCAATGTCCACTCCTATGTTTTGCACTGCTGGGAAAATTGCCATTTACACTTTGGGCTGTTTTAAAACAATGTAGAAGATACCATGAGCAAAATGCTGTTGTTCTGCCTTCTGGGAAAACGCCATTCAACATATCCAAGTTAGTTTGGGACCAAACTGTAAATTGTGGGTGATAGATAAAGTTATTATTCAGAATAACTGACACACAAGGGCTAGGAGAAACAGGATAGAGGCGATAGTCGGCGTGTGTGTGTGTGTGTGTGTGTGTGTGTGTGTGTGTGTGTGTGTGTGTGTGTGTGTGTGTGTGTGTGTGTGTGTGCATGCGCACGTTGGTCTTTTGGTTTCGGTGTAGCGCTCTGCTCTGTCGCGTGTTCTCTGTTTGGAGAGGTGTTTTTCTATTTTACTTATTTTGAGTCATCCTAGAATAACCATGTGCAGACGTCTCCTTGACCCAGATGGGGGACAAAGGGCCAGTGTGCCTTCCATGGAGAAGAGGGAATGTGTTATCAGATCTAGAGAATAGTAAGCGCAAAACACCAGCATTATGAGGACATATTTTACCATTTTCTCTTAAGCACTGTCTTACCTCTGGCATAGTAGATGTATTGTGTCTAGGCTTCACATACAGTATTGTCCGTTGTGTCGGCTTAAGTGCCTCTCTCAGGAGTATAACCATAGCACTCTCCCAATACATCATGACTGCTTCAATTTAGAATACGTTATCCTGAAGAAAATCAGGTGTCACACGAGTACGTTTAATGAGTTAATTTTAGATCGTTATAAAACATTTAGAGTAGTGTTTAACTTTACTGTGGTTATGCAGACTGCGAGACACTGGTTCAGCAAGACACTGGTTCCACTTTGTGTCCTAACTACTGTTTATTTACCCAGGAGGAAAGGCCCTTATGCAACCACTATACCCCATGCTGCTCCCAGGGCCAGATTAATGCAGGAGCTTACTGGGGCTGAATCCCCTTGGCCCAGGCCCGTGGGGGGACCAATAAGCAGCAAAAAAAATAAAGGAAATATATACAGTATACAGTGGGGAAAAAAAGTATTTAGTCAGCCACCAATTGTGCAAGTTCTCCCACTTAAAAAGATGAGAGAGGCCTGTAATTTTCATCATAGGTACACGTCAACTATGACAGACAAATTTAGAAAACAAAATCCAGAAAATCACATTGTAGGATTTTTTATGAATTTATTTGCACATTATGGTGGAAAATAAGTATTTGGTCACCTACAAACAAGCAAGATTTCTGGCTCTCACAGACCTGTAACTTCTTCTTTAAGAGGCTCCTCTGTCCTCCATTCGTTACCTGTATTAATGGCACCTGTTTGAACTTGTTATCAGTATAAAAGACACCTGTCCACAACCTCAAACAGTCACACTCCAAACTCCACTATGGCCAAGACCAAAGAGCTGTCAAAGGACACCAGAAACAAAATTGTAGACCTGCAACAGGCTGGGAAGACTGAATCTGCAATAGGTAAGCAGCTTGGTTTGAAGAAATCAACTGTGGGAGCAATTATTAGGAAATGGAAGACATACAAGACCACTGATAATCTCCCTCGATCTGAGGCTCCACGCAAGATCTCACCCCGTGGGGTCAAAATGATCACAAGAACGGTGAGCAAAAATCCCAGAACCACACGGGGGGACCTAGTGAATGACCTGCAGAGAGCTGGGACCAAAGTAACAAAGCCTACCATCAGTAACACACTACGCCGCCAGGGACTCAAATCCTGCTGCGCCAGACGTGTCCCCCTGCTTAAGCCAGTACATGTCCAGGCCCGTCTGAAGTGTGCTAGAGTGCATTTAGATGATCCAGAAGAGGATTGGGAGAATGTCATATGGTCAGATGAAACCAAAATAGAACTTTTTGGTAAAAACTCAACTCGTCGTGTTTGGAGGACAAAGAATGCTGAGTTGCATCCAAAGAACACCATACCTACTGTGAAGCATGGGGGTGGAAACATCATGCTTTGGGGCTGTTTTTCTGCAAAGGGACCAGGACGACTGATCCGTGTAAAGGAAAGAATGAATGGGGCCATGTATCGTGAATTTTTAAGTGAAAACCTCCTTCCATCAGCAAGGGCATTGAAGATGAAACGTGGCTGGGTCTTTCAGCATGACAATGATCCCAAACACACCGCCCGGGCAACGAAGGAGTGGCTTCGTAAGAAGCATTTCAAGGTCCTGGAGTGGCCTAGCCAGTCTCCAGATCTCAACCCCATAGAAAATCTTTGGAGGGAGTTGAAAGTCCGTGTTGCCCAGCGACAGCCCCAAAACATAACTGCTCTAGAGGAGATCTGCATGGAGGAATGGGCCAAAATTGGGCCAGCAACAGTGTGTGAAAACTTTGTGAAGACTTACAGAAAACGTTTGACCTGTGTCATTGCCAACAAAGGGTATATAACAAAGTATTGAGAAACTTTTGTTATTGACCAAATACTTATTTTCCACCATAATTTGCAAATAAATTCATAAAAAATCCTACAATGTGATTTTCTGGATTATTTTTTCTCATTTTGTCTGTCATAGTTGACGTGTACCTATGATGAAAATTACAGGCCTCTCTCATCTTTTTAAGTGGGAGAACTTGCACAATTGGTGGCTGACTAAATACTTTTTTTCCCCACTGTAAATGTAATATATATACATTTTCTTATCATACTGCAACTGCCAACCACAGGAGTATTCAGGAGCCCGCTCTCAATGAGGCAGCCTGCTGCCGCTCTGCTAATCGTCAGATTGGGAAGGAGAGGAGGTAGGGGTAACTGGGGGTCCCTGCCTTGATTGGGTAACTGATTAATAGAAAATAAAATAAAATATAAACTGCATAATAAATAAAGGTCAAGAGCCATGCGTCCTCCGAAACCGCACTGCTTCTTGACAACACTGCTCGCTTAACCCAGAAGCCAGCCGCACCAATGTGCCAATGTGAAACAGCGTCCAGCTGTTGACCGAAGTCAGCTTGCAGGCGCCCGGCCCACCACAAGGAGTCGCTAGAGCGCTATGGGACAAGGAAATCCCAGCCAGTCAAACCCTCCCTTAATCTGAACGACACTGGGCCAATTGTACGCCGCCTCATGGGTCTCTCGGTCACGGACAGCTGTGACACAGCCTGGGATCGAACCCAGATCTGTAGTGATGCCTCAAGCACTGCGATGCAGTGCCTTAGACCGCTGCGCCACTCGGGAGGCCTCATGGATTACATTTTTATCACGAGCACAATTAGGTAACTGCCAAAATAAAGGAAACCCACACCATAACATATTATTTGTATCCTTCATTGTTTCCTTTATTTTGGCAGTTACCGGTTGCCTATGGTCGGGAAGGCTGCAATTTGGCCAGCATGTGTCCCGGGGCCTATGATTTCTTTATTTGGCCCTGGCTGCTCCTACACAGCTGTGGCCTTCACACATGACCTTTAACCCCTGGTTTCCTGTCAGCACGTTCGCGTTGCAGCGTCTTGTTCACGTCTCTCCGCTGCTGTGTTTTCTCTCTCTGTTTTTTCTCTCTCATTACAATAATGTAATGGCAAACACTTGACTTTGACAGGATGGAATCCAGAGTGAAATGCTCTTCTTGCTGCTGTAAGGGAAAGCCTCTATGGGGGACTGGGAGCTGAAGGGTGGGGTGTGTGGAATAGGACTATTGACTGCTTGGAAGGCCCGTGATGATACCAGTATCGTGATACTCGTCAGCATCGTGGCGAGGAAACAAAACACAAAGCGGACTGAACTTATTTAGGAAACAGCCCTAATGTTGGAAACAAGCATCATTATGTTGTCATCCAGAGTCACATTTATTTATTTTCCAAGCTATAGCACACAATATTTTACATACAGCAGGTTTTTAAAGGACCAAAGAGTTTGGTCTGCTTTGTGTTTTCATTTTTTTCATGAAAAATATATTGCGATACTGGTATCACAGCCCTACTGCTTAGGCCTCCAGTTTGACTATACCTTCATTACCACCCCTTAAGCTGGTGATCCATCAGTGTAAATATTGTCCCCTCCTCGACTGAAACAAGCCTACCCATGGTGCCTCACTGCAGGACTCTTTTGGGATCAGCTAGACTTGTAAACGTTACCCCCTCATCATGCCCATCCCTCATGACCCAAACACTCTCTCACTCTCTCTTTCTCTCTCTCTTTCTCCCTCGCTCTCTCTCTCCGACTCACACACTTACTCTCGCACTCACATAGTGATGTATGTGGACACTTAAATACTTTCACTGCAGATACTCAGAAGAACAGGGCTAAGTTACAGATAAGATACAGATGTATTTGTCTCTCTTTCTTGAAGAGGTTGGTCATATTATAGTCATATTCTGTGACACTGAATTATGTGTTCTTGTTCACAGTGGGAGCCAGATGGACAGTAGAGACGCACACACTGACAGTGACAGCACACAGGCAGGGGTGGTTTAGAGGGCCTCTGTCCCCCTGTATGTTCACCTGAATGTGGCTGAAGAACAGGGCAATACATAGATTGTTTCCAAGGTGCTTTATGCCGAATGCAAAGGTAGTACTGTCAACTTGGCTGGCACTCTGCTCTTCTGAGGCTATTTTGAGGCTGGGGGTGCAGGGGACTTACTTGGCAGGATCACAAGGAACAAATGTGGGCATGTGACAGGCACTGTGGGCTGTGCTGGACACCCTGCGCCCCCTCTCTACCACAGGTACCCTGGACATGTGTCCCAAACTGGAGGGAAAGGGAAAGAGACCCTGTGTCCATGAACTGGGAGTGCAATTCCTATCTCTACCTTCTGCCTCCCCTCCTCACCAACCCCTCCTTCTGCCCCTCCTCCTCACCAACCCCTCCTTCTGCCTCCCCTCCTCACCAACCCCTCCTTCTGCCTCCCCTCCTCACCAACCCCTCCTTCTGCCTCCACTCCTCACCAACCCCTCCTTCTGCCTCCACTCCTCACCAACCCCTCCTTCTGCCTCCACGCCTCACCAGCCCCCAGCCTGGTTCTCAGCCCAGTAGAAGGACACAGGCTCCGGCTGGCTGTGGTCCCTCATGGATTCATTGGCACACTTAAAGCTGCTCTGCATCAGGAAACTAGATCATAACATCATCACACTCATCATCAAACATCAGAATGAGCTGTATCACTTTTCAGTTAAGTCAGGAACCCATTTTGATTCAATCTGACAGGTTACCCCCTTCTCAATGACACATTCCTCTGTACCCTGTCTGTGTGTATGTGGGCCAGTCTCTCCCCCTCCCCACCCCGGCCCTCTGTGTTCTGATGAGTTAGCTGCTAGTGTTCCTCACGCTATGCCCTGTGTGATGCTGCTGGAGAGGATAGTGCTCTCCAGGCCTGCTGGCTGCCGGCTGTGGTCCTAGTGCCGTACTGAGTGTGTCCACCTGTCCCTTAGTCAGATTACAGACACACAGTGCTACTCCTGCTGCTCCTCTGCCCACCAGAGGGATGACATCACTGCTGAATCAGCGTTCTATAGCACTGTCTCACACACAGATGGACACGTGTTGTGGTCGCAAACATTCATACTCTCCATATGGGTCATGTGAGGGTGTTTGCAGTCCGTGTTTGACTGTTTAAGTTGTGTACAGGTTGTTTGTTGGATGAGCAACATGTAACAGGGATGGTCATTTCAGTAGGATTTCCAGACCGAACCAATTGTTTGTGTTATTAATGGCTTCAAAGCTGTTTGCCTCTTCCTCGTTGTTCTCAGTCCTAACAGCAATATTTCCTGTGTCTGTTTTCAGTCCTGATTGGGTGGAGATCCTGGAACCACGCTCTCAGGAGCGCATGTACCTGAACCTGGCCACCGGCGAATGCGGCTGGGACCCTCCCATGGGCATCCCTGTTCGTCAGGCCGACGGTAACCAGTGGTGGGAGCTCTTTGACCCCCAGAGCGGCCGCTTTTACTACTACAATTCCATGGGACGGCGGACTGTCTGGCACCGACCCCAGGGGGGTGACATAGTGCCCCTGTCTCAGCTACAGGCTATGAAGCACTGTTCTGAGGCCAAGCGGGCTGGGGAGAGCGGAGAAAGGCACCATGGGGCAGGAAGCCTGGTCAGTACAGGGAGCCAGGGACGCCGCACCCCTCTCTCAGAGCACCATGGGGCAGGAAGCCAGGGGCGCCGCACTTCTCTCCCAAAGCAGGAGAGCTCCGTCTCCAAAACCCCTGAGACCCCCAGCGAGACCACGGACATGAGAACAGCTCAGGGAGACAGCAGCTCGGATGGAAGCAAGGCGTCACTGAAGTACGTCTGATCTGTCTGTTTTACTGTTGAATCAAATTACTGTTGATAGGGAGGACGTAGATGTACTTAAAAATTAGAGGATTATATTTAAGTAAAGAGGACAGGGTAATAGCAAAAAACGGATCGTTATCCCACCATGTGGCATATTGACTTTGGGCATGAGAAATTGTTGGATTATTTAGACTTTTGACCAGTAAGACTATTTCATTCTCACTTATCTTGACATTCCACATGCCACATATTTCCATAATTTTCTCTGTGAACCACACCGCGGCCGTGTAAAGTAAATTGCTACCAAATGCAAAGACGAGTGCAGTCATAAAGTACATGACATTCCCTCTCCCCTCACATTGGTAGAAAGACCCTGTTACGAACCCCGTGGCTCTAAACGTCTAGGGTGGATGGACATGAGACCCGTAACATAAATTATGCAAATTATAAGTGTGACATGGAACAGTGAGAACCAAAAATGACACAACAACCATGAACTACCGTCAAACTTAAATGGTTTATTGCTAAACACACGGTAAAGGTTTGGGAAAAAGGGCTGAGCAGGACCCAAGAAATGAAACAATAGTGTCAAAACCCCCTAAACTGATCTAGCCTGCCTAAAGAACCGCTAGGCTACTGCTACCATACAAAAATACAGTGGGTGGTCCGCTCAGGTCTAACTGGTGTTTATAGACAGATTTCTTCCTACGGGTAATGTACGCCCAAGGGCAACTAGCTTAAACTCCCCTTTTCCCAAAAACACACAAAGCTACTAAACAGGGTAATCAGCGATTAAATAAGTACACAGGATACAACAGTATCCACACTCAGGTAAAGAAATATATTCTAATAACGTTACCAACAGGGTAACCAACAACTTAGTGCGTACACAACACACAGGACACCACCGTGTCCATACTCACATATGGCAAAAAGTCTCTCTCTCTCCACAAACACAAGACTGGTTTTTATATAATGGAATGTGTGATTTAACAAACGAGTAACAGGTGGTGCAATGCACAGGAATGTTCACTGATTGGTCCAATCAGCAGACACCTCCACGACCACCAATCAGGAACATACAGGACACCTGTGATTAGGGCAGAAGGAGAGAAACACACAAGAACACAGGATACCTGTATCCGTAACACTCCCACCCTTAAAAGAGCAAACCACCATGGTTTGCGACACACGTACTATCACAACCCCCAAATTCACAAATCATCCTATCGGGATAACAAAAAAAACCTAGATCATCAAACACGAGACAAAGCATCTGCCAACACATTATCCAACCCCTCTTCGCAGAGGAATGGCCTCTGGGTACCTGGCGGCCACACACATAATTGTCAACATAAACTGGTTACCAGATTTTGTTTTTGGTAATGGTCCAACACAATCAACCATCACATGCTCGAATGGTTCACCTATGGCCGGTATGGGACAAAGAGGCGCGGGGAAAATAACCTGGTTCGGTTTCCCAACTACTTGACAGGTGTGGCAAGTCCGACAGAACTGAGCCACATCTTGTTTTAAGCCAGGCCAAAAGAAATGTCGCAAAACTCGATCATAAGTCTTGGTGACTCCCAGATGTCCGGACCACTGGTGATCATGAGCGAGGGATAAAACATTTTGTCGAAAGGCTGTAGGAATCACTATTTGGTAAACAGCATTCCAATCTCCGCCAGCGTCAACATGGGATGTCCATTTACGCATGAGGAGATTACCATCAATGAAGTATGCCATGTTTTTCTTCTTTAGCTCCTCCTCTGAGACAACACCAGAAAAACATTTAGCCAGGCTAATGTCAACCTGTTGGTTAGCGATCAGCTGCTCACGAGTAACTGGTAACTGTATTGCTTCAGCAACAAGTTCCACATCCTTCTTCCTTTCTCTGGGCTGTTGGTCAGACTGCACCAGCTTACCAGAGGTAGCACCCGAACTATCCTCTGGGTCACACTCTCTGAATAGAATCGTCTCTGACAAATCTATCACTTCACCCACTTGTCGTGCTTGAGCACGTGTGACAGCACAAGCGGGGAACACATCTGGATAACCCTGTGCCAGCTCCTCAGAGAGAGACTGGTCACTTTTATCCAATACCTCCAATATGGGTATTACCTTTCCTCCGGCAATATCGTTGCCCATTATAAATGTCACCCCTTTTACTGGCAACATAGGACGTACGCCAACTCTGAACAATCCACTGACTAACTCAGAGTGTACGTTCACAAAGTGCAATGGCACTGGGACGAAACCCATTTCAATTCCTTGTACTAATACACTGGAACCACAATATGTATTATTAGACAAGGGCAACACATCAGCTAGTATGAACGACTGCGCCGCACCAGTATCTCTGAGGATTCTAACTGGACGCTGAGACGCTTCGTCATCCGATATAGAAACAAACCCCTCAAAAATGAACGGTTCATAACTGTGATCTGGGACAGGGACTTTCAAACCACATTCACTATGAGGCTTCTGTCTTGATTCCGGCCTTACAACCGTACGAATCAGCCCAACACCCGTTGGCGGCCTGGCGTGCTGAGTCATCCCCGGCTTGCGTTTAAGCAAAAAGCAATCACTAACCAAATGTCCCACCTTATGACAATAGAAACAGTGACGCACATCTTTTGGGCGTGCTGGATGTACTGCTGGTCGACTAGGACTAGAAGTTAGCAACTCCGCAGCCCTGCTCTCCGTACGAGCCGAAAACACGCTCTTATGTGTCAACACAAACTCGTCTGCCAATACAGACGCTTCCGACAGTGAGGATACTTTCTGTTCGTTCAGATAAACTACAATGCGTTCCGGTAAGCAATTTTTAAACTCTTCTAACAAGATTAACTCCCGTAGAGAGTTAAAATCAGTTACCTTACTTGCACTGTGCCATTTGTCAAACAGATTTCCTTTGTCTCTAGCAAACTCCACATAAGTCTGAGTAGGAGACTTTTTATGAGACCTAAATCTCTGTCGATATGCCTCAGGAACAAGCTCATAGGCACGAAGAACAGTAGCTTTGACCACTTCATAATTCAAACTGTCTTCAAGAGGTAGCGCTGCCAGAACCTCTTGGGCTTTACCTGTTAGTTTACACTGAAGTAATAGGCACCATACCTCTTCGGGCCATTTCAATGCTACCGCTATACGTTCAAACACACTGAAATAGGAATCAACCTCTGACTCCTGTCGTATATGATGAATGGTGGTAATATTGCTGATGAACAAAAAGTCCGTTATGCTGCATCGTGTCAGAAGTTTTTATTCATACCACGAGGTTACAGCATAAATTCACAGACACGCGTTGCCTGGAGAACGCCTCCCAGATTGTTATGGCCGTTCTGTCGTCTCATCGTTTAACTCCTATTTATAACCAATGCAAAGGGAGGGGCTACTCCCTCTTCTGGCCAATCACCAGTCTCCCCTCGGGCGTCACCCTCCAAGCGGCACATTTCAAATAACATCATAAAACATCCCCCCTTTGGCCTGAACAACCAACATTCCATTTCGTCATGAAAAACATTTAACAAAGGCATAATCTTCAGATACGATATTCCCCCCTTTCGAGACGAAATAAACGTCTCGAAAACAAACAGAATAAGATTATGACTATTAACCATTTATCTCATTGAATATTCTTAACCTTAAACCCAAAAACATTCTCCTCTAGAGTGTAAATACCTTTCTATGAAATACCTGTTTATGAAGTGTGAATACATTACTATGACCCATGAAGAAATCTCTATGGAGTATAAATACATTACTATGACATATGAACAACTGTTTATGAAGTATGAACACATTACTATGACCCATGAAGAAATCTCTATGGAGTGTGAGAGCGAAAAACTGTCCAGCAGCCATCCATCCATATCAATCAAGACAGTAAAATTCTCTCACCGTCCCTCTGCCCCAGGCAACCACCGTCGGTACTCCAGATAACCTCATAACTCATGTAAATGCATTTGAAACTATGATGTAATTAAATACCCATGTAAACAAAATCCTATCCATAAATATCCACTCTCAGGCTGGTCAACCCATAGGACCTGAAAGGGAATCTCTCCCTGCTTAAACATTCTGTCCCTAACCCCATCGAAATAAACAAAAGCATCTACAATCCTCATCTGCATTCAATAACATCAAACATAATTATACTAAAATCAATACCTAAGAATATGACACAATTATGTATTACACATGTCTATATTTCATTGCAGACACTGGAATGTAGTCCACTACACTTCCTCTTCCTGTAGTGTCCTCTTCCAATGGACTTGTTGATGATGGAATCAGCCACACCATCCTTGTTTCCTCTCCTCCAGTCATATTGTCCCTTCATATTGTCTTTGTTTGAGTATTCCAATCTCCACATGTTCTCCCACATGTTCTCCCACATGCTTCTGGAATGACAAGAAAATAACCGACCAAACAGTATCCTTTGCAAAACAACCACTTTCAAATTAAACCTCCATTTCACCTAAGAATTTAAAAAATGATACATAAATGATGCATGAATCACATTATCCATTCCCCCCTTTGATTCATAAATCATACTAAAAATTATACTAATATTGAAAAAACAATTTGAAAAATCATCAAATAATCCAAAATGATATTTATCCCTCAGTTCCACTTGTCCATCTTTATCCAGATCAGGAACAGTCCACACCGGCATCTGAGTGTTGTCTCCAGGCACCACTTCTCCAACCTATCTCAATCTCATAACTTTCTCAAAAGTCAGTACAAACATCACACAGTGTTATCAAAGCTTAAACTATAATCTGACCCATCACTGCCCCTACTGGCCTAATTGATATTGCAACCAAATCCTTTCAAATGCATCCCTTACAATGCATCCATAACCCCAGTGATATTATCTGAACTATCTGGACTCACAGTAATACACTAATATTTATCAATATTATCTTCCCAAATGTTACACCATACCATGAATGAAGTCCCCCCTTCTCCCTTAAACTTATTCTTCAATGATAAGCTTGAAGACTATGACATGTCGCCATGTGTCTGCTAAATGACTGAAATGTAAATGTAATGTCACCCTTTTAACCCTAGATTTAGCTGTGTCCAATGCTATCCCTCTTATAATGGTAAAACCTCATATGGAAGCTTCAACGTTGACCTGTAACAACATCCTATCCCCATAGGGTAAGAATATACTCTATCATAATTTCCCCTTATCCTCTAAAATTCCCATAGTCACATTGTCAGTCAAAAGCTAATCTTTTAACCATCAAAGTCCTGCTCTTCTTACTACCTGATATATAAAAAGTAACCTATTATTTGTCATTACTACCCTTAAGGTCATGCTTATCCAAAGTTATCATCTAACATCCCAATCTGATCTTTCCATAAACATACCCCTTTCCTCATATGTTTTATTAGAATAAACACAACTTTTAGCCCTCAATATTTCACCTGAATACTTCAGGTTTCCACTGTTACCTGACTTTACATCTAACAATTCCCAATAGGATAATTCATTTACCCAAGAACACTTAAACCCTACTGTTTTGACAACAACATTATTTTATCTGTCAATGACTGTTGCCAATTCCACAGTTATGACAAAGCTCAAAACTGATCCACACCTGACAGAGGCTGCGCAACCGTCTAACAGGTCCTGGATGGAATTCTCAACAGACATGGACCCTCAAGATTCCTCACTGATTCCCACAGAATGAGTTAATCTATCTCTAATTTTCACAACAGAGGAACGAGCAGCACTGATCAGATGCCCCCCCCCTCTGTCATCAAAATCAAAAGACCCCATACTGTAGCTTCCATGACGAATCTCTATTCTCCATTTCAGATTAATCTATATTGTTTCTATTAATATCGGCTCTCCTTTTTTAACCCTATTCGTAATAACCTAAACCCCTGAGTCTCTCTTGCTGCCTCCTTCAATTTCAGAAAAGTTGTTGTCATCCTTCCTACATTTGCTATTACCATCGTATCATTAATCCCTTCCAAAGTTACCATTAAAGTAGTTGATTTAGCTGCTGTATTAACCCTAATTACTTCTAGTGCAAAATTTCCCATTATCCTCTGTGTATTATCTACTGTTGGAGTGACTACTGTCCATTCAGTTCTACTCCTCCTGAACTCCCTCAATGACTGTGAAAACTTCCACAGACTTCAAATTATCCATTATAAGCGTTACTTTATGAATTACATAGCCCTTTAACCAATAATTCCTAACCGAAACAAATTCTAATGCTTGCACTAGATAAGTACAGACATATTCTCCCTGACCTTTCTCTGTAACATTACGCAAAATAATCCCTTATTTGAGTAGGTGCAACAGCTCCTACTTCTGATCCTGCTAACCATACTTATCCTCCCTAATTATCTCTCTCTCTCGCTCTCTGTGAAAGAAACGTCATCATCCTAAATGGCATATTATAATTATTATTCTCCTACCCCTCATAACAGTATTTTCCCCCTATAATTGATGCTGGACCCTTAATCAAATGCGCTATATTTATGACTTTAATAACTATCAATGTTGAAAGAGTTAAATTACTTCTCCCTGTTGTTCTAATAGACTGAAGTGTTAATGTCCTTATTTACTCCTAGTTTTCCCCTAAGCTCTGAACTCTTTCCTTGTACTTCCATCTATCACCCCTAGTGTCACTTTTTCCCCCTTTCAGTTCTACCTCTAAACTTTAAACCTCCTGATTATAACAAAATACACCTATAATGACCTTGATCTCCCTACTGGACAGTGTCATTCATTACTGTTCTCTCTCACTACTAACTTTAAAACTTAGCTTACTGTCTCAGAGTTCCTTCACCCCTAGTTCTCCTAACCTATTTTAATCTAATCTTTTCTCTCATAACATTTAAAACCTTTTCCCCTGACTTATTGACAAAATCTCTTACCACCAAATTTTTAGAATATGTGATTGGGAAAGTTCCCCACCTGCTTCTGACTCATTACACACAGACTTGGCAAAACCGACTAAACACCTTTTAGCCTAACCTCAAATCTCTTAGTGTAAGAATGTAACCCAAAATAACAGTCACCCCTATTAAGTTTTTTCCCAGACAGATTGTCTAACAGGCAATCTAATACATTATCATCCTTCCTATGATATTTATCTTTTAAGCAAATGACTCCCCAAAAACCCTACTTCTTAAAATATGCTACCAGACAGTCAGTCGTCTAGTGTACATCTTTATTGTACGCTTCAATTCTCTTCCCAACACTACAATAACAGTATCTTCTAATATTAGTACTTTAAGAGTAAGTACTACCTCAAATCCCTATCCTAATTAGTTATCAATTAATGAGATGTTTAACCTCTTTAGGCTGAACACAGATAAGTTTTCCCCTATTCACTATCACTTCTAATTGTTGGTTGTTTCAACTGTTAACTATTTCCTCTTCTTCTCTAATTGATGCTCTCAGCAATGCACCCCTTCCGGATATTCTCGGCACTCTAGAATATTTAGTGTTCACCTGAAGCACAGGTGATCTTCACTTGCTCGTTGATCTTCCTCTGTTTCTTCTTCTCCAATTCTGTGTCGGTCCAGAAACTGACCGTCGATATGGAACATCTGGTCCCCCCTTGGTTGGTACAATTGCCTTTGATATTGTTCAGTTAAAGCTGTAACAGTGATTGTTGATTTGATTCACTCTGATTCTTCATAACCAACACTTATTTTCTTCTTCTCCACCACCAGTTATAAGTTGTATTTGCTTGAGTTTTCTTCGTCCGGTTCTTCTCATCGTTGACATATCAGTATTCTTCAACCTTAGTTCCAAGTTCTGTCCTCGAAATATCATCTTCCATCATCTTCTTACTAGTGGGCTCTTCTTGACCTCAATGTGTTCTTCTTCAATTCTTGGGATTAAAAATGTTCTCCGCAGGTTTTCTCCTTGTCTCTTCTATATCTTCAGCGTCTCGAGCTGTTCCTCTAGCTCCCTTACCTCTCCCAAAGTCGTCTCTTCCTCCAGGCCTGATACGCCTCGGTCTATATCTCCTATTTCTTCTTTGCCAGTCATTGTAGGATAAAATCCTCTTGAACATACAACACCTTTAATCTCCAAATCTTCATCACTTTCTTCATCAGAACTCGAATCTCTTGTCTCCTTCGTTCAACTTTCATCAGAGATCAAGTCTCCAGTATCCTTCTTTCCTCTCTTGCCCCTTCAACTTCTGATCAGAGTCATATCCACCCATGACCTCTCTCAATCACTCATCTTCATCCTCCTCATCTCCTTAAGTTCCCAGACATCCCATTTTCTTCAGTCTTCTGAATTCATCTTCATCGTTGTTTCTGCTCGTATTCATCTTCATCTCTGATGCCATAATCACCCTGCTAGATGATCATTGTAAACTGAGAATAAACATCCCTAAGCTCTACTTTTTAAACCTATCTTATCGCTGACATATTTTATCAATTTTTGTTTGAGAATGAAGGGCAACTTTTGTTTCACTTGCCGGATAACCTAGCAACACTTTAATTAAAGGATTACCCCTATTTCCACCCGTGAAATGACTCTCATAGTCCTGATATCTTTTTCCCCATTGTAACACCCTTTTATATTCCTTTATTGTGAACTATCTTATTCTAGACTGTATAAGTTATATAGGCTTCCCCCCTTAAATTATTAATATAACCCTAACAACCTTCAAAAAAATTAAAAATAAATTTTTTTTTTTTTTTTTCCCAAAAAAAAAAAAAAAAATTAAATAAAATAAAATATGAATATTAAAAACATTCAATTAAATGCCTTATTCAAAAACCCTTTAATTAAAAATAAAAACCCATTAAAAACTCAATTAAAAATTATGAATAATTTAAAACCAATTTTTTATTCCTATATCACCAATTTATCAATTAGTGTTGAGTATATTACCACAACCCATCAAATGCAAGTAAATGCAAGTTAGTCATCTTCAGACTAAAATACCCCTAAACAAAGCCCTTAACCCCTTGCTCTATAACCCCTAATTATCATAAATTTAAAGAATAATGTCAGTACCTGATTTCCAATCGAACTGCAATCCAGCCCAGTGATGCACATAGCTTCCAAAATGTAACTTTTATTGAAATAGAATTTGCCAAGCCCCTTGTAAAATCGTCATAACATCACATATCCTGTTAGGGAAAGATTTTGTAACCATAATCAGTACCAAAACCTTTTTTTGACTTGATCCTCTGCCACGTGACGTGATCACTTCCTGTATCTCCTCGCTCCTCTCACTTAGCGTTCCTCTCATATGACAGAAGAACAAAGACACAACATAACATTTTAGTCGTTAATGCAGTCACTGAGTATTTCCAACCATTCAATATTCGTTCGTTCTACATTATTCACTCTAAGACTAAACTCAGAATTAAATAGATCGCTCAAAAACCCTTTTTTTATTTTTTATTTTAATCCGTTATTTAATTATTTAATTCAATCTATTATAATCCGTTATCCTATATTTAATTTAATTCAATGCATTATACTTCGTCAACATATATTTAATTTATAAATTTACTACATCTCCACAAATAGTTTAACGTTCACATAACAGTTACTTTAATAATTTTAAAAGAATCGTGTTCACCTTTTCCGGTAGTCATTACCCCTGAAAAGAACCCTGAAACAATCATATGACCGTACTGGCCACCATTTTGTTCCGTCGCCTCAGCACGACCACATGTCGAAGATTCAGTGCCGTAAACCAAAACGTGTCCTAATCTCGTGTCATAAACTCCCCCTTTCTGTAGTGTAGTGTCGCAAAATTAAACGCATGCGCACAACCATTCAAGCCCATGCTTACTACAAAATAGAACGCCAGCATCCTACCTCAGTTTCTCTATTTTACACTTATAGCCAGACAATAACACAACATAACTCACATTTACGCAGAACTTTCAGTTCCACCTACATACAAACAAGTTTAAGAGGCTTGAATCCATCGCAGTGGACCCCTAAGGATATCCGTTAGCATGTAGCACGCAACACAATTAGCATCTAGCTTAGCCCAAGGTACACTGACACAACACACAATTAGCATGTAACATTAGCATCCACCTCAGCCACCATAGCAACGAGGCACCACGTAGCCTAAACCAATCCAGCCCTAGCTTCAGCCTCTAGCCAACTGCGACCTACTACACAAATGAACATCCCGCATTGCACCTTTAATTGATTACTGTTTCCTTTGCCCTAAATTTATTCTGCCGTGGGTATGGCTATTTCAGTGAGCGACCCTCCCCAATGCAACTATCCCGTCGAACAGAGGTTGAGTAAGCAATCCCCAAGAAATTTTCAACCAACCCCCAGTCCCAGACTGAACCTGAACACTCATAATGCATGTCCAGGATTTTGGCCCACCCTGGTGGTCGCCCCGTTCGTTACGAGGTCTTATCTAAACCACTGCAATGCTCTAAAGAATGCGCATATCTGAATTTACCCATCATTGCCATCCGTTACCAATGAAATATAAACTTATCACTCTAAATCCTACAGTTTAATGCTCTAAATTCCAATTAACTGTCGTTTCCGATGAAATAAATTTAGCAGACTTCAGTCGACCAGCAACAAACACCACCTGAGGCCAGGTCATATGGAACATCCCCTCAATGTACACAAGTCATATCCAATCTACCAAACTCCGAAGCGGTAAGAACACACTCACCCTTTTTCGGCCATGCTTCAGAGAGAGTTAGGCCGGCGGTTGACTGAAACAAAGAGGAGACGCAAACCCATGCCCCACGTTGGGCGCCATTATGTCGTATATGATGAATGGTGGTAATATTGCTGATGAACAAAAAGTCCGTTATGCTGCATCGTGTCAGAAGTTTTTATTCATACCACGAGGTTACAGCATAAATTCACAGACACGCGTTGCCTGGAGAACGCCTCCCAGATTGTTATGGCCGTTCTGTCGTCTCATCGTTTAACTCCTATTTATAACCAATGCAAAGGGAGGGGCTACTCCCTCTTCTGGCCAATCACCAGTCTCCCCTCGGGCGTCACCCTCCAAGCGGCACATTTCAAATAACATCATAAAACATCCCCCCTTTGGCCTGAACAACCAACATTCCATTTCGTCATGAAAAACATTTAACAAAGGCATAATCTTCAGATACGATACTCCCTAAACACAGGTACCAAGGTGATCTGTCTACTAATATCAAACGTAGCAGATGACACAACTGGTGAGGATGGCTCACTAGCAGGCATAGTATTAGCAGAGACTAACCTCGCTGTTTCTGCCTCTAGTTCCATTCTACGCATCTCCAGTTCTTGATCAAGCCTACGCATCTCCAGTTCCATCTTACGCGTCTCCTGTTCTGCCTCTAGCTTACGCGTCTCCTGTTCTGCCTCTAGCTTACGCATCTCCAGCTTGTCTTGCCTGATTTGTGCCCGCTCTTCCGCCTCCATTTGGAGCCGCGTCGAGCGGACATCGATCCTGGCATCACTGTCAGTCAGTGGGGAGAGTGGGTCATAACGGGGCAATGTGGCTGGAGCCTTAGCCTCGTCCTCAGACACTGATGGGCTTACAGAAACAGCAACCACATCCCCTACATGAGAAGCAGACTCAGGCGGCGGTAACACAAGCACTCGCTCGCTCAATAATATTTCTAACACTACTTCCCTAACTTCTGCTTTCACTAAACCCCTCGGTATGGGCAAAGAAAAGTGGTCAGCCAAAGCCTGTAGATCCACTCTACGGCAATTCTCAAAAACCCCCCACGTAGGGTTTTCCAAAAATGCCCCTAACTCAAAAGTAGCCATCCTACTAGAAACACGAGCCGTCGACTACTGAACACACACAAAAAAAAACAGGTAGTTACAGCTGCTAAGCTCAACACTGAACCAGACACTTACTAATTTACATGAGTAGCATGGGATAGATCCCGGACGAACCCCCACTTTATGTTACGAACCCCGTGGCTCTAAACGTCTAGGGTGGATGGACATGAGACCCGTAACATAAATTATGCAAATTATAAGTGTGACATGGAACAGTGAGAACCAAAAATGACACAACAACCATGAACTACCGTCAAACTTAAATGGTTTATTGCTAAACACACGGTAAAGGTTTGGGAAAAAGGGCTGAGCAGGACCCAAGAAATGAAACAATAGTGTCAAAACCCCCTAAACTGATCTAGCCTGCCTAAAGAACCGCTAGGCTACTGCTACCATACAAAAATACAGTGGGTGGTCCGCTCAGGTCTAACTGGTGTTTATAGACAGATTTCTTCCTACGGGTAATGTACGCCCAAGGGCAACTAGCTTAAACTCCCCTTTTCCCAAAAACACACAAAGCTACTAAACAGGGTAATCAGCGATTAAATAAGTACACAGGATACAACAGTATCCACACTCAGGTAAAGAAATATATTCTAATAACGTTACCAACAGGGTAACCAACAACTTAGTGCGTACACAACACACAGGACACCACCGTGTCCATACTCACATATGGCAAAAAGTCTCTCTCTCTCCACAAACACAAGACTGGTTTTTATATAATGGAATGTGTGATTTAACAAACGAGTAACAGGTGGTGCAATGCACAGGAAT
This sequence comes from Coregonus lavaretus, assembly GCF_964263955.1. NCBI lineage: Eukaryota > Metazoa > Chordata > Actinopteri > Salmoniformes > Salmonidae > Coregonus > Coregonus lavaretus. Next base: position 19,226,280 of record NC_139999.1, on the reverse strand, counting down.
GTTCACTGATTGGTCCAATCAGCAGACACCTCCACGACCACCAATCAGGAACATACAGGACACCTGTGATTAGGGCAGAAGGAGAGAAACACACAAGAACACAGGATACCTGTATCCGTAACAGACCCCTAACAGTAAGAGCCATTCAAAGACCCCATCATGTGCTCAGCGCTGTGGCAGCACACACAGTCCAAACCAGCATCTCCCCTTCAGAGGCAGATTCCAGACATGCCAGCTCTATTTCCCCTGGCCCGCGGCCACTAGTGCCGTCTCAGTGCCCCTGTGTGCTGCTCACTTCCGCTCTACTCCTCTCCGGCCCCATATACACTAATTTAATTTTCCTAAAACAACCCAAGGCCCCTCTTCATCAAAGACCAATGGGGGTTTCTGGTGGGGGAAGCCAAATCACACATGACTGAGGTCCTCTTTAATATCGTTTCAGAGAAGAGATGTGAAAGAGTGTTGTCTGTTCTTGGGTAATAACACGCAGAACCTCTATATTCCAGTTAGTTCTAAACAGGAGACCCTGCTGTTCCTAGAGGTGTTTGTGTCTCATCAGTTGCCCCTCTGCTCTCTGCCTGGGTCCTGGGTCTATCCTCAGCGATGTGGAGGACCTCACCTCACCGGAGCCAGCAGGAGTCTCCTACCCTCTGAGCTCCGACCCTGATTATGTAAGGTAGAAGGGAAACTAATTGTTCACCACGCTCTGTCAGAGGACCCTGGTGGAGGTACAGCCTACTTGACTGCTTGACATTCCGTCCTTCAGAATGGTTTACGCCACAGGGATCTCCACCACTCTGCGGTCATCCCTAAAGACTAAACTTTTCCCAGAAGTCTCCATGTCTCCCCAAAACAATGGGCAGCTGTGTCTCTGAGTGGAACTCTTCTGGGCTCTGCATCCCACTTAGCCATATGGTGGTTTTCACTGGGCTTTTAATGACATACAGTTGAAGTCAGAAGTTTACATACACTTAGGTTGGCGTTATTAAAACTCGTTTTTCAACCACTACACAAATTTCTTGTTAACAAACTATAGTTTTGGCAAGTCGGTTAGGACATCGACTTTGTGCATGACACAAGTAATTTTTCCAACAATTGTTTACAGACAAATTATTTCACTTATAATTCAATGTATCACAATTCCAGTGGGTCAGAAGTTTACATACACTAAGTTGACTGTGCCTTTAAACAGCTTGGAAAATTCCAGAAAATGGTATCATGGCTTTAGAAGCTTCTGAAAGGCTAATTGACATCATTTGAGTCAATTGGAGGTGTACCTGTGGATGTATTTCAAGGACTACCTTCAAACTCAGTACCTCTTTGTTTGACATCAACAGGAAATCAAAAGAAATCAGCCAAGACCTCAGAAAAAAAATTGTAGACCTCCACAAGTCTGGTTCATCCTTGGGAGCAATTTCCAAACGCCTGAAGGTACCACGTTCATCTGTACAAACAATAGTACGCAAGTATAAACACCATGGGACCACACAGCCATCAGGAAGGAGACGCGTTCTGTCTCCTAGAGATGAACGTACTTTGGTGCGAAAAGTGCAAATCAATCCCAGAACAACAGCAAAGGACCTTGTGAAGATGCTGGAGGAAACAGGTACAAAAGTATCTACAGTGGTGTGAAAAATGTTTGCCCCCTTCCTGATTTCTTATTTGTTTGCATGTTTTTCACACTTAAATGTTTCAGATCAAACAAATTTAAATATTAGTCAAAGATAACACATGTAAACACAAAATGCAGTTTTGAAATGAAGGTTGTTATTATTAAGGGAAAACAAAATCCAAACCCACATGGCCCTGTGTGAAAAAGTGATTGCCCCCTACAACCTAATAACTGGTTGGGCCACCCTTAGCAATCAAGCGTTTGCAATAACTTGCAATGAGTCTTTTACAGCGCGGTGGAGGAATTTTGGCCCACTCATCTTTGCAGAATTGTTGTAATTCAGCCACATTGGAGGGTTTTCGAGCATGAACTGCCTTTTTAAGGTCATGCCACAGCATCTCAATAGGATTCAGGTCAGGACATTGACTAGGCCACTCCAAAGTCTTCATTTTGTTTTTCTTCAGCCATTCAGAGGTGGACTTGCTGGTGTGTTTTGGATCATTGTTCTGCTGCAGAACCCAAGTTCGCTTCAGCTTGAGGTCACGAACAGATGGCCGGACATTCTCCTTCAGGATTTTTGGGTAGACAGCAGAATTCATGGTTCCATTTATCACAGCAAGTTTTCCAGGTCCTGAAGCAGCAAAACAGGCCCAGACCATCACACTACCACCACCATATTTTACTGTTGGTATGATGTTCTTTTTCTGAAATGCGGTGTTACTTTTACGCCAGATGTAATGGGACACACAACTTCCAAAAGGTTCAACTTTTGTCTCGTCAGTCCACAGAGTATTTTCCCAAAGGTCTTGGGGATCATCAAGATGTTTTCTGGCAAAAATTAGACGAGCCTTAATGTCCTTTTTGCTCAGCAGTGGTTTTCGTCTTGGAACTCTGCCATGCAGGCCATTTTTGCCCAGTCTCTTTCTTATGGTGGAGTCATGAACACTGACCTTAACTGAGGCAAGTGAGGCCTGCAGCTCTTTGGATGTTTTTGTGGGGTCTTTTGTGACCTCTTGGATGAGTCGTCGCTGCGCTCTTGTGGTAAATTTGGTCGGCCGGCCACTCCTGGGAAGGTTCACCACTGTTCCATTTTTTCGCCATTTGTGGATAATGGCTCTCACTGTGGTTCGCTGGAGTCCCAAAGCTTTAGAAATGGCTTTATAACCTTTTCCAGACTGATGGATCTCAATTACTTTCTTTCTCATTTGTTCCTGAATTTCTTTGGATCTCGGCATGATGTCTAGCTTTTGAGGATCTTTTGGTCTACTTCACTTTGTCAGGCAGGTCCTATTTAAGTGATTCCTTGATTGAGAACAGGTGTGGCAGTAATCAGGCCTGGGTGTGGCTAGAGGAATTGAACTCAGGTGTGATAAACCACAGTTGAGTTGTGTTATAACAGGGGGGGCAAACACTTTTTCACACAGGGCCATGTAGGTTTGGATTTTGTTTTCCCTTAATAATAACAACCTTCATTTCAAAACTGCATTTTGTGTTTACTTGTGTTATCTTTGACTAATATTTAAATTTGTTTGATGATCTGAAACATTTAAGTGTGACAAACATGCAAACAAATAACAAATCAGGAAGGGGGCAAACACTTTTTCACACCACTGTATATCCACAGTAAAACGAGTCCTATATCGACATAACCTGAAAGGCCGCTCAGCAAGGAAGAAGCCACTGCTCCAAAACCGCCATAAAAAGCCAGACTACGGTTTGCAACTGCACATGGGGACAAAGATCGTACTATTTGGAGAAATGTCTTCTGGTCTGATGAAACAAAAATAGAACTGTTTGGCCATAATGACCATCGTTATGTTTGGAGAGAAAAAGGGGGTTGATTGCAAGCCGAAGAACACCATCCCAACCGTGAAGCACGGGGGTGGCAGCATCATGCTGTGGGGGTGCTTTGCTGCAGGAGGGACTGGTGCACTTCACAAAATAGATGGCATCATGAGGAAGGAAAATTATGTGGATATATTGAAGCAACATCTCAAGACATCAGTCAGGAAGTTAAAGCTTGGTCGCAAATGGGTCTTCCAAATGGACAATGACCCCAAGCATACTTCCAAAGTTGTGGTAAAATGGCTCAAGGACAACAAAGTCAAGGTATTGGAGTGGCCATCACAAAGCCCTGACCTCAAGCCTATAGAAAATGTGTGGGCAGAACTGAAAAAGTGTGTGCGAGCACGGAGGCCTACAAACCTGACTCAGTTACACCAGCTCTGTCAGCAGGAATGGGCCAAAATTCACCCATCTTATTGTGGGAAGCTTGTGGAAGGCTACCCGAAACGTTTGACCCAAGTTAAACAATTTAAAGGCAATGCTACCAAATACTAATTGAGTGTATGTCAACTTCTGACCAACTGGGAATGTGATGAAAGAAATGAAAGCTGAAATAAATCATTCTCTCTACTATTATTCTGACATTTCACATTCTTAAAATAAAGGGGTGATCCTAACTGACCTAAGACAGGGCATTTTTATTAGGATTAAATGTCAGGAATTGTGAAAAACTGAGTTTAAATGTATTTGGCTAAGGTGTATGTAAACTTCCGACTTCAACTGTATCACCATGCAATGAGGATAGAAGCTGGAATGTGACAAACACTAAATGGATGAAAACAATCTGAGTTTCATGTTTGGACTTGGAGAGGACAGGAACAATTCAGCTCTTATTTTCTTCCCATCTGTCAGGCTGATTGATCATGACTAGGCTCAGCTGTTAAGAAGCTCTGCTAGTTCAGTAGTGTTGAATTCTCTGAGTGTGGTAGGGCACATGTGGCATGTAGGGGTCTTTTGAAAGCGGCACACCAAATGGCCTTAGTTTGTTCAAAGACTTGGGGGAAGTATGGGATCCCTTTTTACAGGAGTGAAAAAATAGCCATTCAACTAGCTTCCTCTATTTTGTCTATAATGTCTACTTCAGTTTGACCAAGTTCCCCTTTCTTACTTTGCTGATATTTGTGGTATTTCAAATAATCTTTTCAGAAAATCATATTCAACAGTTGATGATGACGTTTGAGAAAAAAGTGTTCAGACGAAACATTTCCAATCACAGTTGTTCCAATCATGGTTTCCTTTGTTTAGTCCTATAAATACATCTCAGGAGTGGTTATACAGTATACACTGAGTGTACAAAACATGAATAACACCTTCCAAATATTGAGTTGCCCCACCCATTTTTGCCCTCAGAACAGCCTCAATTCGTCGGGGCATGGACTCTACAAGGTGTCGAAAGCGTTCCACAGGGATGCTGGCCCATGTTGACTCCAATGCTTCCCACAGTTGTGTCAAGTTGGCTGGATGTCCTTTGGGTGGTGGATCATTCTTGATACACACGGGAAACTGTTAAGCGTGAGCCCTGCATGAACCCTGCAGCACCCTGTTAAGCATGAACCCTGCAGCATTGCCATTCTTGACATAAACCGGTGCGCCTGGCACGTACTACCATACCCCGTTCAAAGGCACTTAAATATTTTGTCTTGCCCATTCACCCTCTGAATGGCACAATACATGTCTCAATTGTCTCAAGGCTTAAAAATACTTATTTATCCTGTCTCCTCTCCTTCATCTACACTGATTGAAGTAGATTTAAGAAGTGACATCAATAAGGGATCATAGTTTTCACCTTGATTCACCTGGTCAGTCTATGTCATGGAAAGAGCAGGTGTTCTTAATGTTTTGTACACTCAGTGGATATCTGCCTGTTGAATTTCCAACAACATACCATCTGTCTTATCCTAGGCACTGTTTAGTTGATTCAGCTTCTTCTCTCTCTCTCTCTCTCTCTCTCTCTCTCTCTCTCTCTCTCTCTCTCTCTCTCTCTCTCTCTCTCTCTCTCTCTCTCTCTCTCTTTCTCTTTCTCTTTCTCTCTCCTGTGACAACAAGCAGACTGCTAAATCTGTTACTCATTGGCTAATTCTTGTCACATGACCTGGGTTATTCTGACCCTGTACAGCTCATCAGGAAAATACCTGAAACTCCAGGGGTAAACATGTACATCACATGCAGAAGTACTAGAGCAAGGGAATCTGATCTGTTTAAACGATAAAGGGTCGAAAAGGATTCAGGATCACCTTGCTTACAACATCTGTACTGTATTGTGGATTTCCGAACAGATGACCCGTGTGTGTATGTGGGGGGTTTACATGTTGGCTAGAAGTTGGGGTAGCTTGCCCTGTAGCTTGTCCTGTAGTTGGAGTTCCAGGGTACATATGAACTGTAGGGGAAATGTCCTGCCTGTTGAAGGCACATACGGGTCATAGCACTTAATTGTCCTGTGGGCTGGCCCCAGGGTTAGAATGGGTCACTAAAGGAAGAAATGCCCTCAGTTAAGCACAAGTGTCCCTAGGGGCAACTGAACTGTGAGCTATCTCTGAGGAGGAAGTGAAGGTATGGTGAATAGTGAACCAAGGGACCAAATGAATAGTATGTGCCTTTTCATTAGCCTAGTGATATAGCCACACTCAAAAGACTGACATGATTCAATCCAAGGCAGCCTGGCAAAGATCAAACACACTTTTAATTAGTTGTTCCGGGTCGGCGTGCTATCGGCATTGCACAATGACATTCCCATGAAGTACAGTATAGACACATTCTTTCTGTGCCAAGATGTAGCTCATTGGGTCCAGATTTCAAGTGATATGCGTTACGTAGCGATAGGAAGCCCTAATATTTCACAATTTAAACACTTGACCCTCAATCCCCCATTTCTCTGATACATGTGTGAGTATTGTACTATAAATTGTGCCTTCCTGTATTATACTTATTCTAAAATGTTTATTCTATTCTACTGAGACATTTACTTTATGTTCATATTCTTATCTTTTATTATTTCTTATTGTTGTTGCATTGTCGAGAAGGAACCTGCAAGTAAGTATTTTGTTGAATAGGGTATACCATGTGTATCCTGTACATAGGACTAATTAAAATTTAAACTTGATTCTTTGCCATATTTTGACAAAACACAAAACCCCTGTGACACAAATCCCTATGAGACTGTATTGTGATGATATGAGGGCAAGAAAAAGTTACGTTTGGGGGTTTTGAGAAGTGGAAGATTAAAAACTTTCCCTGCTCGGCTTGCCAAATGAAAGCAACAGTGCATACAACCTGGTTATCATCAAATTTCTCTGAGTCATAGTAGAGACATCACCAGTAGATTGATTTAGGAAATTAGGAGGAGTCTGTGTTTGAAATAGTTGAGTCACACATTGACTGGATGTTTATAGGTCTGACACAAGCTCTGACACTTTCATCTGTGTGTGCTCTCTGAGTCTGGACTAACAGCAGCGCTTTAAAGACTTTGGAAATACCACATGTACTCTTTTTATCTCTGTTCTCCTGGCTTGGTAAGATCATTTCTTGGCTCTCGCCAGATGTCCACTAAAGTCAGACTCTTATGGTGTCGTTTTTCCTGTTAAGAAGTAACACTTTGAACTTTAAGTATAACAATCTGGTTAAATGGGTCTGGGTGGCTGGCGCTCGTTGTGACAATGTCCTTATTTATTTCTCCCTGTCTCTTTCTCTTTCTGTCCCAGTTTTCACTCTCTTCTTTGTGAAGTTTAAGTTTTATGGTGTTCTCAGAAAACTAGATTACAGACCAACTGTTTTATGATTTTTTTAACTAGAGCAGCACGTCCAACCTCTGTTTTATTTGAGACCTGCTTTAAGCATTCCCATGTTACTGGACCTAGATGTCTTCATATACAGAGTGCTGTGCTATGCTGAGACACCTTCCATTGCTCTGATGAAGGGCCAGTGGCACCACATATGCACCAGTCTCTGGCATGACAAGCATGCTGTATCAGTTGACTTAAAGTATCCATTAACCTCAACCATGAGAATCAGTTAGCAATGTGAGCATGGTTTTTCTGTGGCTCCCATGGCACACCTCCAGATCAGTGTTAATTGAGAGGATGTTTGGTTTTATCACTGTAATCCGAGGAGTGTGTGCTGATGGTGTATCTGGTTCAATATTTGTCTCTGACCTGACGCTGGGATGTTCTCTCTCTGTCACCATGTAATAATATAATATAATATAAACCATGTCCCACAGCCTGGAGACTAGTGGGGGTCCCAGTGACTGTCTCCAGCCCAGCCCCAGGGCTCCTAGCTGGGAGGGGAGATGGCGTAGGGTGGAAGTGGGAGGTATGTGCAGCTGGTAGACATGGTGTCTCAGAGCAGGGAGGTGCGTTCAGCTGTCTCACGACAGCTGGGTCTCTAACCTCAGAGGTGTCTCTGCAGGTCCCCTGTTTCTCATCTCAGCCCTCTGCCAAATTCTAGATTGGGTTGTCTCTGTTACAGGTTGTTTCTCTATCGGTTTTGCCAAGGCATATTTATCTATTGTTGGTTTCCTATGACATTAAGTTATGTATTGAACCATGTGGTCATGGTGCAGATCGTGATGATCTCATTGGCCAAAGCTCTGAGGTGTTTGTGTTCAGAGCCTGGCCTAGACGACCTCATATCCTCTTCCTGTCTGACAGAGGATCATAATAATAACCCCTGTTTTCAGACCCCCCCACTATTGCCTGTATGTTAGGGATACTTCCCACTCCCTATTCCTATCCGCCACAGTGACTCAGCTGATGGGTTTTCCAACCAAGGTTATTCCTGGCTAGAAAGAAAGAAAGAAAGAAAGAAAGAAAGAAAGAAAGAAAGAAAGAAAGAAAGAAAGAAAGAAAGAAAGAAAGAAAGAAAGAAAGAAAGAAAGAAAGAAAGAAAGAAAGAAAGAAAGAAAGAAAGAAAGAAAGAAAGAAAGAAAGAAAGAAAGAAAGAAAGAAAGAAAGAAAAATAAAACATTTCTTGCAAATAGCTTAATATATATATTTAGCTAGCTTTTCCTACCACAATCACACTGTGGAGGTAGGAGCAGCAGTCAGGGGCGTAAGACACCAAAGTTGTCGAGACAAATTGAAATTCGCTGACTGTTAAGTGGATTTGCTGCTCCGTAACCCAATCTAATTACCCAGTTGGGCAAAGGATTCTAACTTCATTTCATCTTTCTGTGTTCCTCAAGGTCTCGTATATTAGCCAGGGCCTTAAGTAATGTGTATGTCTATGGACAAGGGTGACTTGGTGATCTAAAGATGATCCCTGTGTAAACCCATATACATTTTGGAAAATGGGCTGGCTTTTTTTCCTGAATGCTGGTAATATTCATATTCCGTGTGATAGATTGTGGAATATAATTGCTTTAGTTAACATTATGTGAAAAGTACCCAACAGCCACTGTGGTCGGTGTGATGAAACACAGGGCTACAACACAGGCTATTTTTATGATTCTGGTAAAGCACACATTGACACTTTGTCAACGAACCAGTAAGCTCAGGACTGCCATATTGATCTTACTTAAGAGTGTCTGTCTGCTTGAGAGAGTAGGTAGTCTTTAGATGGGCCATAGAGGGGCGTTGCCATGACGATAGCAGTGCCATGTATTGCCTAATGCAGGGTATTCAAACATACGGATCACAGGGGTGGTTTGAGTGATAAAAAATAAATACAAAATCTAACAAACTCAATACAAATTGAAACTGTTTAGAAATTATAATGGACCTGCATGTATACGTTGACTGTGTCCAGCTCGCTAATAATCACCCAAATTAAAGCAAGACAGTCAGGGAGTATAGAAAATTCAAAAAAGATGGCTAGAGGCTATCTTGCCAATGTTCCCGCTCATTCCCGATGGCACTCTCCCACGACTAATCCCTCTCTCATTCTCTCTCGTTCTCCCTCTCTCAGTTCAATTCAAATGGCTTTATTGCCATGGAAACATATGTTTACATTGGCGAAGCAAGTGGAATCTCTCTCTTTCTCTGTCCTCCCACTTCACTGCTATTTTCTCACCACTGTGCTTTCTAGCACTCATGTCTCTTTTAGAAGTGAGATCAGGCTGGTTGGGTGGTAATACAGTATAGTTGGATTAGGACTGCTACAGTGAGGAAAGCTTGTATATAACACTACTGTGGGCATTGGCCTCAAGTCAGATGTGATCTTCTACTGCGCACTGACTGTGCTAACAATCAACATAATGTGCCGATGCTGGAGGGCTGAAAAAACTAGCCTAGCCTGGTTTGTACCACCCTGGGTGTGGTGTGACAATGACAAGTGAACAACAGACACAAAGCCAGAGCTAGACTCAGCATGTCCAAGTGCCTCTCATATCATTCTGTTCTGTGAATCTGGTTTCATCTCGAAACAACTTCCAAGCAGAGGATTGTGTTTCTGTTGTTGTTACTGGTCATGTTAAAGAGGACTGACATCATTTAGCGTGTGGATAGAATTAGAACTCTGGTATTATGGGAATGTATAATGGCAGTGATGCTGTCTTGAGTATAATGGCAGTGATGCTGTCTTGATCTCAGCTCATTGTGTGGGGACCTAGACAATGTGCTTTCATAAATTGAGGCTCTACAGGCCCCTCCAGGGGGCTCCAAGGACAGGAAATAGACACCCTCCCCCCTCCTCTCGCTCTCTCGCTCTCTCTAGGATCATCAGCCGTAAACCAGACCACTCACCAGGCACACCAGTGGAGAATGAGACTAGTCATAAATAAGACAGACCCTGTTGGTCATCCATTAAGTTAATTTACCAGTGCCTTGTCTTGAGTAGTAACCTGATGATATGTGAGTGTGTGGGGGTGTATGTATAATGTGTTTAGCATGTGATCATTGTGCTACGTTATATGTGGTCTTTGGCCTTTTGCATAAATTCCTTCTTGCCCCTTTAATGGTTACTGTAATGTAGCCCAATCTGTGCCATAGTAAACTATATTAAACTGGCGGTTTTACATCAATAACATAGTCATTTTGCATTTTCATGTGTTTAATTTGGTATTGGCAAATCAAGTCATTTTGCATTACAAAGGTTTGTATCAACATCAGACCATAATCCTTGATCATTTAAATCTCCTTGACACTGCCACTGCTGTAGAGGTAGCATCACTGACACCACCAACCCTGACCATGACAGAAGGTCCCGCATTTCAAAGAGCTCAGACAGCAGCAGCACGTTTACAGCTGTCTCCCACCTCAGCCTGTCTCACACTGCAGTGAGAACTAACACAGTCCAAACACTGGGCGTTTGAAGTGGCGCCCATCCTCTCTGCAGCGTGTCACTAGTCTCCGCTCCTCTGGGACAGGGCTGGCTGTGCTGTGCTGTGCTATGCTGGGAGGCTGCCAGGTGGCTCAGGCCTAGCTGTTTATGAAGAGAGAGAGAGAGAGAGAGAGAAGAGAGAGAGAGAGAGAGAGAGAGAGAGAGAGAGAGAGAGAGAGAGAGAGAGAGAGAGAGAGAGAGAGAGAGAGAGAGAGAGAGAGAGAGAGAGAGAGAGAGAGAGAGAGAGGAGAGAGAGAGAGAGAGAGAGAGAGAGAGAGAGAGAGAGAGAGAGAGAGAGAGAGAGAGAGAGAGAGAGAGAGAGAGAGAGAGAGAGAGAGAGAGAGAGAGAGAGAGAGAGAGAGAGAGAGAGAGAGAGAGAGAGAGAGAGAGAGAGAGAGAGAGAGAGAGAGAGAGAGAGAGAGAGAGAGAGAGAGAGAGAGAGAGAGAGAGAGAGAGAGAGAGAGAGAGAGAGCCCTGTGAAGTAATACTGTAACACATCTTAGCAGCACCATTCGGCCCCACAAAAACATACGTGGCATTACATTTTGTGCCAGGGGAACTACAGAAGGTAGCTACGGGGTTGGTGGGGGGACAGAGACCACTCTGCCTCTTTTTCTCCTCTCTGTCCTCTTCCTGCTCCCCAGTAACTTCTGTCCTGAGCCTTAGAGGAAGTGTGTGACGCGTGAGTCAGGTCTGTTAGATGTCTGGCTGCAGAAGGACAGAGGCATTCAGGTTTAATAGTATTGATTAGTGTGTTATTGGCTATACGGTGGAGGGCAGAAGGTACGTTTCTGCTTTTCTAATCCTTGGTCTGTACTGCTAGTACTGTAAAGCATGCTCAACCTTTGATTCTTAAAGTAAGCAGATAACTCTTATATGTTGTACGGTAGGAATTGTTTCAGTCACAGTTGGTCAGATGGATAGAAGTGTGTTCATTTGCTGAACCACGGGGATGGAGGTAAGATCTAATTGAGATATTGATGAATGAATGTTGCCACAAGAAAAGGGCAACCAGTGAAGAACAAATGCAATTTTAAATACAACCCTTATTTTTCCCTTTGTACATCATTACAACACTGTATATAGCCATAATATGACAGATTTTGATTGATAGTGCTGGGATTAGCGTTCTGACATTGTCTGAAGTTAGTCACGAGACTGACAGCTGAGGGAGGAGCATTAACCTCCAGTCCTCAGGGTAGATGGAGACTACACTACTGCAATTCTGCTCCCCAGTTAAGTTCTCCAAAACACATCTCTCTCTACTACTCTAATCAGTCTTAAGTGTTTTGGAACGGGTCAGCTGGGACCTTAGGTCTTTTGTATTTTGTCATTTCTCAAAGGTTTCATATAAGGTGTTTTTGAGTCTATGTAATTGATGGGTCACTACTTTTGGGTGGAGGGGTGGAGGGAGGTACTGTGTTATAGTCCAGAGCACGAGAATGCTAAACACACTTACGGAAGGAAAGTTTTACACACTGTAATGAGAAGTCTTCTTAATCTGTCTCAGTCGGATAGATGTGCAGTGGTCATTATTTATTTTGGTTTGCACAACACACACTGGAGTTATTGTCTCATTACTTAGAAGGCAGTGTTTTGGCTGGCTGGCCGGACTAAAAAAGGAACAAAAGCCTTTGGAGGGTCGGTGAAATGTGGGGAAGAATGCGAGGAATCGGATCGCAGTTGTTTTCTTAACTTTGCCTGAGTTTGAAATGTTAATTTGTGGAGCATTTTTAGATGGTCACTATTTACAGGTAGCCACAGGTTTGTAGAAGTTAGGAACAATGCTTTGCTTGTTCGGGTGACTGTCATCTGATGTATGTGTGTGCGTTATCTCTTTAAATCCAAACCCAGATCTCATCCTTTCCCTCATTCTCTCTCTATTCCAGGGAGCTCTCTCAGAGATGGCAGCCTTCCCCAGGGTCTAAGGCAGCCATGTTGGTTAACGTGAACAGTGTGAGTCGGATCCAGCCTGGAGGCCCATCTAGCCCGGCCCTGCAACTCTGTCACCACAACACCCACACCAAGCCCAGTGGCAACCAGGCCTTCACCCTCCTCCCCATCAGCAGCAAGCCCCCGTGGGCCCACGCCTGCTCTGCCCAGGGCTACAAGACTGCCCCCTCTGGCAAGATGGCCGCCGATGCCTACCACCTGAGGAAGACGGGGAACGGCAGCTTCTATCTGGTGTCCTCTGACCCTCCCCAAACCCCAGGCAATCTCAGGTCCCAGCCCAGCACCCCCAGGTCAGTGTCTCCCCAGTATGCCTCCACACTTCCCATCTACGATGACACGGGATCACAGTGTCCCATTTATGATGAGCCTCCTGCGGACATGGAGGTGGAGGGGGCTAACCTCCATAATGGGCCTGGTGGTCTGTCCCGCCTCACCCCCACACACAGCCTGCAGAAGCTCAGGCTCCTCCAGCACCCTGGCTCCTCTCACTCAATCTCTAGGCACAAGAGGAATCCCTCTGCCTCTGACTACAGTCCTGCTGGCCTGGAGGGCATCAAGCACATGGTCAATGTGGATCCCAAACAGGCCCTTCTGTCCACCTCCCCCGGCCCCACCCGCACCCCCACCCCACGGCTGGACCCCCTCTTGGCCCAGCCCCAGCCTCAGAGGGAGCCAGGGACCCCAGTGATGCCAGGTATCCTGGAGAAGAAGCAGATGTGGCGGGCCCTGGAGGCCAGTGTGTTGAGGGCAGTGGAGGCTTGCCACAGCAGGCAGAGCAGCCAGGCCTCCCAGGACTTCCCCACACCTCCAGGCCCCCAGACCACCTCCACCTACCAGGACTCTGGCTACTCCACTGGGCCCTCGCCCAGCCTGAGGAGGAAGAGCCGGCGGAGGGTAGGGGCCGGGGGGAGGCCAGGCTCAGTGGGCAGCAGCGGGGACCTGTGTGCCCTCAACGACAGACTGATGGCGGAGATGAGGGAGGTGGTGAGCCGCTCCAACACCATGAGGGAGATGAAGGCTGGTGGACTGGGGGTGCGAGAAGATGCCCCCTCTGCCAGCCGTTTGCTGAGCAGGGTGGGTAATCATAGCAACCCGGCCCTGGCGCCGCTGGAGATGCCAGGAAGGCAGAAGAGGACCTATGAGAAGGTGGACACCCTGGAGAAGAGCATCACCAGCCAGGCCAGCCTCTCCTCACCAGACACCCCCGGACCCCCCTCACAGGTACGCATCCGCTCCGCTGTGTGTCTTTGTCTCCGTCTCGTCTCTGTCACCTGTCTCTGTCTGTCTGTGAGAGATTAGACCTGATAAATTGAATAGTTCTGGTTTGTCTATTTGGTTAAAACCCTGACTGGTGCCTATTGTTGTGTGGTCTGTTTATGTGGAACGGTTTGTTTGGATTCTGTTTTGTTTTGTCTGGAGGTAGTAACATTGCTGGTGCTTTCCAGGACTACTTTCATTGCTAGACTAGTAAGAGTGTCTCAATTCCAAGTTAAAGTTGTGCACACCACAGTAAGGACAGATTGGCTCATTAGGCCTATTATATAACTAGATAAATGTGATAATTATATTTTGACTAGGCAGAGTAATATATACACACACACACACACACTGTCAGGAGGTTGACTTATTAGGCTAGGACAGGTGCACATGATTTGAGTTAGGGGAGCATTTTCCCTCTCATGAACAGTTACATAAGTAACCGTTTAGAGCCATAGCAGATCTTTAGTGCTATGAGCGCTGCCAAATATAATCCCAAAAGCCCTCTCAACAACGCACCCCTCTCCGTATCATGTGAGTTCCAGTATTCCAATGAAACTATAGAGCCAAAAAGGTAAAGATGTTTCAATTAAAAAATATCTTATAATATAAAACCTGTAAACAGAACAATTAGACTGGACGATGGTAGGAGTGTCAGGCTCAGAGGCCCCACTGGTCCAATACATGGTTCCCCTGGTCAGGAAGGAGGGCCACTGTCCCAGATGGCACAGGGTTGGAGAGCTGGGTAGGGGTGGGGCTCAGGGGCTGGTGCCATGAGGGGTTGGTACTGAAGCAATCACATTTAAACAAATATTGGAAATGGGTCCCTAAGCCTGTTCTTGAATACTCTACAAACCTGCTGTTATATCATGATACACGTACAGAATACACACACTTTTGGTTGTTGACTATACCCCTGTAAAGCTTTGCCTGTATTTTTCTATCCATTCCATTGTAGAGAAGCAGAACATTTGCGTCTTTTTCAAAACCCAGTAAACCCAGGGGTTTAAAGCCAGCACGGAAATGTGATCTGTTTTCACTGTGTAATCTATATATACAACCTTGAATGTTTCATATTAAAATCTGATTTTAAGGACTTTGGACATTATTGGCCTCCTTAAATAGAAATGTAATTAAACTCTGCCGTTGAATTACTACCATGTCATGGGGCATCTTAAAGCTATCTGTATAAAAGAGAAGGGGAATTATAGAAGATATAATTCATACTGTAAGTGTTCCTTTGCCTTGTTCCATTTGATCTTAAACAGTGACCCATGCCACTCATTTAAGACCATGAAGTCCATATGACCATATATAAAGAAGTGCTGCCAAACCCAAATCTGGAGATCTGCGCTATTTGAGCAGGAACCCTAAATCTAAATTCCAGGCTCTTTGGCACACTCCAACCCCATATTACATCATGGTCACAATGAAGAAATATGTTTAACATTTTATGTTCAGATAGTAAATTCCTGCTTTGATTTGGCCTGGGTTTCTTGTTGTTCCTGGATGTTTCTCTGAGTCTGACCAGAGCTGGATTACTGGTTTGGTTTTCACTGTGAAGGTGCAGTGACTGTGGATAGGGCTCCTTATAGGCAGAAATCCCACTTGGGATCAGACAGTGGATTTGCACATGCAGTGTTTAAGGAGAGGTGGGTCGGGGCAGAAATAGTTAGGGCCTCTTATGTCACCCTTCTGTGCTCCTCACCTGCTCCTGACGAAAAGGCCCATGTGGATATTGGGGCATTTTTGGGTGGTGCGGTTCCTTTCCGGCATTAGAAAATGAATGTGCCTATCCTGCAACAATTCCCCCTGGAGCCCTCGCACTGCAGTGCAGAGGAAAGGCAGCTCATCCACACTGAGGAGACTGCAGCTGTGGACATACAGTCCATAAATACACACAGTGCATTGGGAAAGTATTCAGATCCCTTCCCTCTTTCCACATTTTGTTACGTTACAGCCTTATTCTAAAATGGATTAAATAAATAAAAATCCCCATCAATCTACACACAATACCCCATAATGACAAAGCGAAAACAGGTTTTTAGACATTTTTGCAAATGGATAAAAAAAAAAAAAACTGGAATCCCTTATTTACATAAGTATTCAGACCCCTTGCTATGAGACTCAAAATTGAGCTCAGGTGCATCCTGTTTCCATTGATCATCCTTGAGATGTTTCTACAACTTGATTGGAGTCCATCTGTGGTAAATTAAATTGACTGGACATGATTTGGAAAGGCACACACCTGTCTATTTAAGGTCCCACAGTTGACAGTGCATGTCAGAGCAAAAACCAAGCCATGAGGTCGAAGGAATTGTCCGTAGAGCTCCAAGACAGGATTGTGTCGAGGCACAGATCTGGGGAAGGGTACCAAAACATTTCTGCAGCATTGAAGGTCCCCAAGAACACAGTCGCCTCCATCATTCTTAAATAGAAGAAGTTTGGAACCACCAAGACTCTTCCTAGAGCTGGCCGCCCGGCCAAACTGAGCAATCAGGGGAGAAGGGCCTTGGTCAGGGAGGTGACCAAGAACCTGATGGTCACTCTGACAGACCTCCAGAGTTCCTCTGTGGAGATGGGAGAACCTTCCAGAAGGTCAACCATCTCTGCAGCACTCCACCAATAAGGCCTTTATGGTAGAATGGCCACACGGAAGCCACTCCTCAGTAAAAGGCACATGACAGCCCGCTTGGAGTTTGCCAAAAGGCACCTAAAGACTCTCAGACCATGGAAAAAAGATTATCTGGTCTGATGAAACCAAGATTAGTCAGGATCGAGGGAAAGAGCAAAGTACAGAGAGATCCTTGATGAAAACCTGCTCCAGAGCGCTCAGGACCTCAGACTTGGGTGAATTACCCTAAGCACACAGCCAAGACAATGCAGAAGTGGCTTCGGGACAAGTCTCTGAATGTCCTTGAGTGGCCCAGCCAGAGCCCGGACTTGAACCTGACCGAACTTCTCTGGAGAGACCTGAAAATAGCTGTGCAGCGACGCTCCCCAACCAACCTGACAGCGCTTAAGAGGATCTGCAGAGAAGAATGGGAGAAACTCCCCAAATACAGGTGTGCCAAGCTTGTAGCAACATACCCAAGAAAACTCAAGGCTGTAATAGCTGCCAAAGGTGCTTCAACAAAGTACAGAGTAAAGGGTCTGAATACTTATGTAAATGTGATATATATTGTTATTATGGGGTATTGTGTATAGATTGATGAGGGGGAAAAAAACAATTTAATCCATTTTAGAATAAGGCTGTAATGTAACAAAATGTGGAATAAGTCAAGGGGTCTGAATTCTTTCCTAATGCACTGTACATACATACATACATACAGCTGCACTGACGCTTACTCTCTCCCTCTCTCTCTCTCCTCTGTCTTCCCTCACCCCTCTCTCTCTCCTCTGTCTTCCTTCACCCCTCTCTCTCTCCTCTGTCTTCCTTCACCCCTCTCTCTCTCCTCTCTTCCCTCACCCCTCTCTCTCTCCTCTGTCTTCCTTCACCCCTCTCTCTCTCCTCTCTTCCCTCACCCCTCTCTCTCTCCTCTGTCTTCCTTCACCCCTCTCTCTCTCCTCTCTTCCCTCACCCCTCTCTCTCTCCTCTGTCTTCCCTCACCCCTCTCTCTCTCCTCTCTTCCCTCACCCCTCTCTCTCTCCTCTCTCTTCCTTCACCCCTCTCTCTCTCCTCTCTTCCCTCACCCCTCTCTCTCTCCTCTCTCTTCCTTCACCCCTCTCTCTCCTCTCTCTTCCTTCACCCCTCTCTCTCTCCTCTCTTCCCTCACCCCTCTCTCTCTCCTCTCTTCCCTCACCCCTCTCTCTCTCCTCTGTCTTCCCTCTCTTTGTCTCCTGAAGGCAGGGACCCTGGAACTGAAGGCTCAGTTGGACAGCAGGAAGAAAGATATGGTGGATGGACGAACAGGCTCACTGGGCCCCCACCACCACCGCTCCGTCTCCCATGACAACAGAGATGGAGGAGAAATAGGAGGCTCCTTCCACCAGCTCTCTTACACCACCCTGCGCCAGCCCCCACCAGACAACTCAGGCATGGCGGACTGGGCCAGCAAGCACCTGAACATGCACACCCAGGGCCTGTTCCGCCGCCGTGTCTCCATCGCCAACATGCTCTCCTGGAACCGCGGCTCCATCAAGAAGCCCATGCTGGTGACCAGTGACCGCGCTGTGAGGAAGGAGGCCTGTGAGATGTTCAAACTGGTCCAGGCCTACATGGGAGACAGACCCTCCCGCCTAGACCGCCGCCACACTGCCCTGCTCATCATCACCAAGTGCTGGGGCATGCAGGGCCTGAGGGACGAGCTGTACGTGCAGCTGGTGAGGCAGACCACGGGCAACACCAGCCCAAGGAGCCTGGCTGCAGGCTGGGAGCTGATGGCCGTCAGCCTGGCCTTCTTTGCCCCCTCACCCAAGTTCCGCTGCTACCTGGAGGGATACATCCAGAGGCACACAGAGCCTAGCAGCGACAAGCAACAGGGTGGGTCGAATTTCCCTGTTTCCTCCGTCACTCTGTGTGTGTGTGTGTGTGTGTGTGTGTGTGTGTGTCATTATCAGCATGACAGGTCTAGTTTGAGGGGTGTGATGGTTTGAATTGGTTTTTACCTCTTCTCTTCTCTCCTGTTTGCTCTTTGTGGATGTTATTAGATTTTCTGAATAGCCTTTTAACCTCTGCCTTATTTTCTGGTTTCCAGTGACTCAGTTCATACTAGACCAGCAAGACATGAAACTGAAGAAGAACTCAAAGTCCAGAAAGAAACGGAAACAGAACACGGATGAAGAAGGTAGGTCTGAGATCACTAAGGTAACATTATAAAGATGAATGTTTAGTATGGGAAGTGTTGCCGAGGAGGAAGTCTGTTGGGGAGTGCTGAAGTGAGAGACCAATAATTTGCCACTTTTCAAGATTAATTGTCTGTTATTTCCTTATTGGTTAGAAACCACTACAAACCGAACGTGGTTCATATTTATCTCACTGCAGATGAAGAATTTGGAGTGAAATGGAAATTTGTAATGATATGTCACTTGACTACCATGCTGATATGCAGAGTTTCCCTGGTAGATATTATGAATAGTTTTCACAGAATACCACAGGAGGTGATAAAAGAGCTGAATGATGACAATTTCTATAGAGACACAATAGGGAGCCATGTTAGTGGTTCCCTCTGGCAGTCCCACATTGTGTGTCCATCAACGATTTAAGGAAAGCCTACCCACTGCACATGACCTCATTAGGGCAACCCACAATACCAGCCTTGATAATGTCATCAGCAAAGAACCTATACTCGTCTCGTAGTATTGACCACACTGGTAAACCCACACACATTTTACATCAATGACTGTGCCACCAACCTATACACTGGACAACGTCAGTGACCCACAGGCCATGAAGAATGGTTACCCTTCATGGGAGTGACTCACTGAAGAGTTTTTCAGATATTGGCTGTAATAATGACTTGAGGGGGAGGGCTATTATATTACTCATGATGTGGGCACGGCGCAGCTGTGAGCAGAGGGGTGGGAGGGAGTCACGTGTGGGAACTGGAGGCCTCTTGTCTGGGCTCAGCCTGGGCTAGACTGGGATGGGCTTCTCTTGGGCCTAGGCTGGGCTGAGGCGGGCCTTGCTTACTTGGGTTTAAACAATTAGCTATGAAATTAGACTTGACTGAGGTAGCAACACTGACTAAACAGATCCCTTGGAGAATCTCAGAGATACTTTCTGATCCCATGTGTTGGCAGCTGTTATCACATTCTCTGCCTTGTGCTCTTAATCCTCTAATGAGTGGTGATTTGTGGTGATTTCTCACGGGCTCTGGTTGCTTCGCTGTTTGTTTTGCCTTATCCAAACAACATGTTCATTTGGACCACCGCTGGTGTTCAAATCTGCTCTCAGGCTGGGTAAAGAAAATAACCCAACTCTTTATTTTCTTCCTCTAATGATTAGTGAATTCAGGGAGTCTTGGGAAAAACAGTGTGTTTTCTCTGAGATCATGAGCGAAATTATCTGTATGATCTCTGTAATTAGCTGTAATTACAGTCAAACTGGGCCAGATTAACGTTGGCTGTGAACATGCATGGGAGTCAGTTACCTGTTTGCTATAAATCCAGGGGCTTTCAGTTCAGGCTAGGGAACATTCCGGGAAGGATGTTTTTCATCGCAGCACAAAGTTCTCCATCTGGCCGGGGTTCAGCCACCTGAGAGAGAGTTCTCTGGGAAGGAAGGGAGATGGACGGGACCCCATGGGTGTGATAGGGAGGCTCAGGGAGGGAAGTGGAGGCCTGTTTTATGTGTGAACTTGAGTTATCACAGTGACAACGTATAGGGCTGGGGTGTAGGTAGGGATACCTCTGCTCCCTCCAGTGTTCTAAGTGTCTGATTAATCACCTGGGACATGATGTGCTGGATGGCTGGCTGGCTCCAGTCTCCTGTACCGTGACAGTTGAGGTGTGAATGCTCTGATCCCCAAATGGCAGAATCACACTGCAAACATGTCTCTTTAATTACCTCCTTGGAAATATCTGACATCTGTGGGAACAAATAGCTTGTCCTTTTAGTGAGGAATTGTTTAACCCTTTATATGTTGGCTTGGTTGGAAAGTTCCTCACAAGATTCACTCACTGAGCAGATGTATCTGTGTAGGTGTGAGCTGCAGCTACAATGAGAGCTGGATTTCCCATGGTGTTCGGGTACCGAGTCTCATTCCTCAGTCTTACAGTGGCCCTGTCTTTCTTCTCTCTTTACAGGTCTACCTATCAGCACGTATGCAAAGTTCTGCTATCGCAAACTACAGAAAGTGGCCATAACTGGAGGCAAAAAGGTAAGTTGAGATATGAGCAGGGCAAAGGGGTGGGGAATATCGACAAGGGGGGCAGCCTTGGACAATAGCCAAAAAATGCCCAAATGCGTCAAAACATAACCCCGCCCTGAATTTCGCTCTTTTTTTTTTATACCCACAGTGGACCAAACCAATACAGATGTTGCTAGAGAGATAAGTAATGCTAAATAGATAAACATGGACATTAGTCAGAAACATATTATCATGGATAGACATGGATAGATCCTTATAGGGACAGTCACAGGCCTTAACATAAAGATAAGACATAGTTATAGTCTATTTCAGATATCATCTTTGATGTCGACAGTCATAGACATAATCATAGACATAGTCATACATGTACAGTACAAAACGTCCTAGTAGTCACGCTCTGTGAACCTCCCCTGCAGGGTCTTCGTAAGCCCACTCTGGAGGAGATTGACCACAGCAGGCTGGCCATCGTGACCCCCTCCCTGTTCGGCAGCTCCCTGGATGAGGTGATGGAGCGCCAGAGTGAACTCTTCCCAGACAGGAAGCTACCCTGGGTACAGGTGCAGCTCTCCCAATATGTCCTGGCACTGGGAGGGGCCCAGACCGAGGGCATCTTCAGGTGAGACTGACGGACAGGAGGTCAGCCAAACACCTCAGGGTTAGGGTCAATTCCATTTCAATTCAGAAAGTAAACCAAATTCCAATTCCAAATTTCCTCATTTGAAAAGCATTGACGAGAATTGGAATTTCAGTGTACTTCCTGAATTGTCTGGAAATGGAATGGACCCCAACCTTGGTATTCACCAATGAGGTGTGGGGTAGTGGTGTGTGTTTAGCAAGGTAGCAGTCATAAGAGGAGATGTAGACAAAGAAAGGATCTAGACAAATGTATTTGTCAGCCTTAGTGGGTGGTCTCCTGAAGCAGTACAGTTTAAAGCAAACGTTCCCTGTGCAGCTTACTGTACAGAGACAGAAAACAGAGCAAACATTGACTACCACTTGTCACGCCCTGGCTCTGGGGACTCTTATATGTTGAGCCAGGGTGTTAGTTTCTATGTTTAGTGTTCTATGTTCATGTTCTAGTTCATGTGTTTCTATGTTGGCCGGGGTGGTTCCCAATCAGAGGCAGCTGTGGCTTGTTGTCTCTGATTGGGAACCATACTTAGGCAGCCTGTTTTGCACTTGTCATTTGTGGGATCTTGTTCCGGAGAGGTTTGTGTTTGTTAACCTTAGGACTTCACGTATCGTTTTGTTGTTTTGTTGTGTGTGTTTAAAGTACTCATTAAAAGATGTACGCATATCACGCTGCGCCTTGGTCCATTGCTTACGACGATCGTGACAGAAGATCCCACCAAAAGAGGACCAAGCAGCGTGTCCAGGAACAGACAGCCTGGACTTGGGAGGAGATCCTGGACGGGAAGGGATCCTGGACTTGGGAGGAGATTCAGGCCGGAATGGATCGCCGTCCCTGGGAGGAGACTGTGGAGGCGCGCTACAGAGAGGAGCAGCGGCAACGCAGAGGGTACCGGCCGAGGAGGAAGCCCGAGAGACAGCCCCAATATTATTTTTTTGGGGGGGCAAAAGGGGTGGTTGGCGGAGCCTAGAGGTAGAGCGGAGCCAACTCCCCGTACTCAGGCTAGGAAGCGTGAGTCTGGGCAGGCGCCGTGTTATGCGGAGCCACGTACTGTGCCGCGAGTGTTCCGGCACAGTCCTGTACGTCCTGTGCTAGCACCACGCACGTGTCGTGCTAAGGTGGGCATGCAGCCAGGACGGAGTGTGCCGGCTCAACGCTCGTGGCCTCCAGTACCCCTCCTCGGTCCCGTATATCCTGCGCCAGTGCCACGTGATGTAGCGCCAGTACGAGTGCACAGCCCTTTACGTCCTGTGCTGATGCCTCACACATATTGTGTGGAAGTAGGCATTCAGCCAGGACGGGTTGTGTTAGCTCTCCGCTCCAGACCTCCAGTCCGCCTCCACAGTCCGGCCCGGCCCGTTTCGGCTCCCCGCACCAAGCCTGTGGTGCGTGTTCCCAGTACGGCCCAACCCGTTCCTGCTCCCCGCACTAAGTTAGTGGTGCGTGTTCCCAGTCCGGCCCGACCCGTTCCTGCTCCCCGCACTAAGTTAGTGGTGCGTGTTCCCAGTCCGGCCCGACCCGTTCCCGCTCCCCGCACTAAGTTAGTGGTGCGTGTTCCCAGTCCGGCCCGACTCGTTCCTGCTCCCCGCACTAAGTTAGTGGTGCGTGTTCCCAGTACGGCCCAACCCGTTCCTGCTCCCCGCACTAAGTTAGTGGTGCGTGTTCCCAGTACGGCCCAACCCGTTCCTGCTCCCTGCACTAAGTTAGTGGTGCGTGTTCCCAGTCCGGCCCGACCCGTTCCTGCCCCTCGCACCAAGCCAGTGGTGCGCGTCGCCAGCCCGGTCCGGCCTGTTCCTGCCCCTCGCACCAAGCCAGTGGTGCACGTCGCCAGCCCGGCCCGGCCTGTTCCTGCCCCTCGCACCAAGCCAGTGGTGCGCGTCGCCAGCCCGGTCCGGCCTGTTCCTGCTCCCCGCACCAAGCCAGTGGTGCGCGTCGCCAGCCCGGTCCGGCCTGTTCCTGCTCCCCGCACCAAGCCTGTGGTGCGCGTCGTCAGCCCGGTTCGGCCCGTTCCTGCTCCCCGCACCAAGCCAGTGGTGCGCGTCGCCAGCCCGGTCCGGCCGGTTCCTGCTCCCCGCACCAAGCCAGTGGTGCGCGTCGTCAGTCCGGCACAGCCCGTGCCTGTTCCACCGGTGCTTGGTCAGGTACTGGTAAGCTGCTCTACACCGGAGCCTAAGCAATCCGCTCCACCGATGTCCAGTCCAGCTCCAGCCAGCGGGACCAGACCAGGGGCGCTACGGGGGGGGGTAGCTAGAGAGTGGTGGTCACGCCCGGAGCCGGATCCGCCTCCGAGGCGGAATGCCCACCCGGCCCCTCCCCTGTTGGGTTTAGTTGGCGCGGTCGCAGTCCGCGCCTTTGGGGGGGGGGTACTGTCACGCCCTGGCTCTGGGGACTCTTATATGTTGAGCCAGGGTGTTAGTTTCTATGTTTAGTGTTCTATGTTCATGTTCTAGTTCATGTGTTTCTATGTTGGCCGGGGTGGTTCCCAATCAGAGGCAGCTGTGGCTTGTTGTCTCTGATTGGGAACCATACTTAGGCAGCCTGTTTTGCACTTGTCATTTGTGGGATCTTGTTCCGGAGAGGTTTGTGTTTGTTAACCTTAGGACTTCACGTATCGTTTTGTTGTGTGTGTTTAAAGTACTCATTAAAAGATGTACGCATATCACGCTGCGCCTTGGTCCATTGCTTACGACGATCGTGACACCACTGCTCAAGAGCCCCTGGAGACCAGCAATGTTTAATGTGTAGTTAGTCTTTGTTTGGTCTTTCTGTAGCTGATTCAATTCCATATAATTTTAAGGCTTTGACACATCGGTAGCATTTACTGGCCAAGAGTACTTTGCACCTGGTTAATCGAATATCAGGATATCCGAAAGGAAATTAGTATTTCATTACTTGTTTATTTTTTGGTTACAATGAAAAAGCTTTGTCTAAATTAAATGTGATCTTAAATGATATACCATGACATTTGAAACATAATAAAACACATTTTTTAATGTAGTTTTTAAAACGTACTATTTTCCCCACTTCAAATAGCAATTACAGGCGCTCACCTAACATACACTGCTCAAACAAATAAAGGGAACACTAAAATAACACATCCTAGATCTGAATGAATGAAATAATCTTATTAAATATTTTTTTCTTTACATAGTTGAATGTGCTGACAACAAAATCACACAAAAATTATCAATGGAAATCAAATGTATCAACCCATGGAGGTCTGGATTTGGAGTCACCCTCAAAATTAAAGTGGAAAACCACACTACAGGCTGATCCAACTTTGATGTAATGTCCTTAAAACAAGTCAAAATGAGGCTCAGTAGTGTGTGTGGCCTCCACGTGCCTGTATGACCTCCCTACAACGCCTGGGCATGCTCCTGATGAGGTGGCGGATGGTCTCCTGAGGGATCTCCTCCCAGACCTGGACTAAAGCATCCGCCAACTCCTGGACAGTCTGTGGTGCAACGTGGCGTTGGTGGATGGAGCGAGACATGATGTCCCAGATGTGCTCAATTGGATTCAGGTCTGGGGAACGGGCGGGCCAGTCCATAGCGTCAATGCCTTCCTCTTGCAGGAACTGCTGACACACTCCAGCCACATGAGGTCTAGCATTGTCTTGCATTAGGAGGACCCAGGGCCAACCGCACCAGCATATGGTCTCACAAGGGGTCTGAGGATCTCATCTCGGTACCTAATGGCAGTCAGGCTACCTCTGGCGAGCACATGGAGGGCTGTGCGGCCCCCCAAAGAAATGCCACCCCACACCATGACTGACTCACCGCCAAACCGGTCATGCTGGAGGATGTTGCAGGCAGCAGAACGTTCTCCACGGCGTCTCCAGACTCTGTCACATCTGTCACACGTGCTCAGTGTGAACCTGCTTTCATCTGTGAAGAGCACAGGGCGCCAGTGGCGAATTTGCCAATCTTGGTGTTCTCTGGCAAATGCCAAACGTCCTGCACGGTGTTGGGCTGTAAGCACAACCCCCACCTGTGGACGTCGGGCCCTCATACCACCCTCATGGAGTCTGTTTCTGACCGTTTGAGCAGACACATGCACATTTGTGGCCTGCTGGAGGTCATTTTGCAGGGCTCTGGCAGTGCTCCTCCTGCTCCTCCTTGCACAAAGGCGGAGGTAGCAGTCCTGCTGCTGGGTTGTTGCCCTCCTACGGCCTCCTCCACATCGCCTGATGTACTGGCCTGTCTCCTGGTAGCGCCTCCATGCTCTGGACACTACGCTGACAGACACAGCAAACCTTCTTGCCACAGCTCGCATTGATGTGCCATCCTGGATGAGCTGCACTACCTGAGCCACTTGTGTGGGTTGTAGACTCCGTCTCATGCTACCACTAGAGTGAAAGCACCGCCAGCATTCAAAAGTGACCAAAACATCAGCCAGGAAGCATAGGAACTGAGAAGTGGTCTGTGGTCACCACCTGCAAAACCAGTCCTTTATTGGGGGTGTCTTGCTAATTGCCTATAATTTCCACCTGTTGTCTATTCCATTTGCACAACAGCATGTGAAATGTATTGTCAATCAGTGTTGCTTCCTAAGTGGACAGTTTGATTTCACAGAAGTGTGATTGACTTGGAGTTACATTGTGTTGTTTAAGTGTTCCCTTTATTTTTTTGAGCAGTGTAGTTTCCACAATACCTGACACAGATCAATGCAAAATACTCACAAGAAAACCTTTTAGTAACAGAATCAGTTTTATCATGGAGAAAATCAGACCTCTCTTTCACTGGTGCTGTTAGCCAAACTACTGGCGAAAAGCAGCATGTCCACTGTTTACCTCTGCCATGTGCATTTGCATCATTTAAATAAATCAAAAATTTGACTATCCATATATCCGAAAAAATGTAATGATATTATTCAAATAGTAAAATAATTTCAAATGCCCATCCCTAGAACAGAGTGCCAGTATTTTGCTAACCGAGTGCAAACCAGTTCTACATGTAGAATATATTACCATGTAATAATGGGTTTACTAGCTACGCCACTCAACATAGATTTTTCATAGTGGGGTTGTATTTCCCCCTAGTGGCCATGCAGTGTAACTGAGTACTGAATTATACTGAATATTGAATACTGCATTTTCTGTAGGGTGCCAGGAGATATCGATGAAGTCAACGCACTTAAGCTTCAGGTCGACCAATGGAGGATCCCAGAAAACCTCTCAGACCCCAACGTACCTGGTGAGGTAGTCTGTACCTCTGTTATCTGTGTGTATGTGCTCGTGTGTGTGTGCGCTAGTGTTAACACTGTCCCTGTCTCCTCCAGCCTCCCTTATGAAGCTGTGGTATCGTGAGTTGGAGGAGCCTCTCATCCCCATGGCCTTCTACAAGCAGTGTGTCAGTAACTATGACGACCCTGTGGCAGCTATCACTGTTGTCCAGTGTCTGCCTGAGCTCAACAGACTGGTGCTGTGCTACTTTATCCACTTCCTGCAGGTAATCATCACACAACACAGAACACTACAGCTAATACACTGTACCTGTCCTGGACACCACTAGACGGTCATACTGACACACAACTATTATCATATTCATTGGTCAGGTAGTTGAAATGGAACAAATTACTACAAACTCATTAATTTGTCAGTAGTCATTTATTGTCTGTATTGTTAATATAGAATATGGTCAATCTCTGTTTCAAGATACTTTACATACTCTCCCTCTGTCCCTCACAATTTCTCTCCCTGTCCCACACTAATTATCCCCAGGTGTTTGCTCAGCCTGCCAATGTGTCTGTTACTAAGATGGATGTCAATAACCTTGCCATGGTGATGGCCCCAAACTGCCTCCGCTGCCAGTCTGATGATCCACGAATCATCTTTGAGAACACACGCAAGGAGATGTCCTTCCTGCGCATGCTCATCATTCACCTGGACACCAGTTTCATTGAGGGCGTTGTATAGACTGACTCCTGACTCCCCTGACATCACATGTGCCCAATGGTCACAGAGAGATTCACTCTGCTTTTCTGAATGAAGCCTGCCCCACTCCATTGATCAGTCCGAAAGCACAAAGCACCAACACATGCACACACACTGGAAATCATACTGTAACGATACAAGAGTTGATCATTTCTATCTTCAAAGTCGGGGCAGGGACATAAGAGAAAACAGGGTTTACACAGATGTCTCACCACTGAGTACTGTACTTAAAGATGTACTCTCAAACTTTGTATAATTTACACCAGTAGTTCTGAATGTGGTGCTCACCAGCCAAAAGCGGTCTCAGTTTTTTGTGTACTACGTCGTCAAGTTGTGTACTTGTCATCAATTTCGTATATGTTAAATCCTTCAAATTATTTAAACAAAATTATGTACAATTTGTATATGTTATGAATCCAAATCATACTATATGTTACGAATTTGTTGTGCTTAAGATCCTGGAGTGTATCTTTAATACTGTCACTTGACATTGGACCCATCCTGTTCTACTTTCTGGCTGCGGAACAATACATATGTGCTGACTGCAGAGGAGACATTGTGTTCTGTGATGGAAACCCCACAATGATGGCACTCAAAAAGACTACAAATTACTTCACATCATAGGCACCGTTATTTACCCAGTTCATTTTGATGACTTTTTTAAATTGCATGTAAAATCTGATTTTCCTCCTACATTTATGACTGAATGTGAAGTGCTATTGTTTCACTGGATATGTGGGCTGTGCAGAAGGAGTCTCATATGTTTTTTACAGGATGGACGTTGTTGTCAGGAAACAGGGCAACTGACAAACAGACCCAGGGTTCCCGCCTTATTTATATCTACAAAGAAACCATGTTGATATTTGGCCTCTTTTGTCAGGCTGTGTGTGTGTCTGTGTGTGATGAGGAAAAACATATATAGAAATAAGCTTGTCTGTGATGTTTTTAGTAGTTGTATTAACAAGACCCTGCATTAGTCTCAATGCTACGTTGATGATTTTATCTGAAGCGGCAGAGTACCACCACAGCTATTTTAATATACTGTACAGTCAGAGCCTACATGTCAAAGTACAAACTGGAAGAAATAAGACCATGTGTTTTGGAGCTTATGTAAAATGCCCTTTTTTAGTGGTCCGTGGAGAGAGTGTTCTGCAATAACAACCTTCTGGTGTTCAACTGCTGAGGAAGGATGTTGTAAATGTATACTGTCTGGTACATGTATGTATTTACATTTTTAAATGTAAAATGTATGTATGTATGTATGTATGTACTGTACTGTGTGTATGGGAGATCTATTCAAGGCGATAAACCAATATCTAATTGAAAAGAGGCATAAACAAATGTATAAAGCACTACTGTCACTTATTTTCTTTGTGGTCTGTAGAACTTTTGGTCAGGTGTTCTGTTAAAACAGGTTTAGTGATAATTGCTCTCTGCTTCCCCCTCTACCTGAAAGTCAGATTTTTACATGCTCCTAAACTATGGATGGGGCACTCTGTCAAGCACTCTGGTGATGTAGATAAGACTCTCCCTGGAGGCTTTGCTAATGTAAATAATGCTTGTAAATAGTAAGATCTCTGGCTCTGTTTTTAAATGATCCAGGGTAAAGGTGAATATTCCTGTTGAGCGAGAAAAATGTGTTTTTGTAATTACTGTTAATTTCCCTGCTAACTATTATGTGAACATAGCCTCTGTTATTCTATGGAAGGATTGTTCATGAAAAATAAAGGTTTGTTTCATTGTAGACCGGTTATCATTAATTTACTGGATTAAGTGTATAACAAAGTTCTCTATTATTGATTGAGTGTATTGCCCCATGGCACTCCCTACAGTCATGTCTGGTCCAAATGTGTTGTATGTTCTGTTTGAGTATTGTCATGTGCATGGTCCTCAGTTCTTTATGGTTGTCATGTCATGGTCCTAGAAAAAAAATGATATTTTTTTTCATAATAATGTAGAGCAGAAGTTTCTAAATAAAGAAAATGTAGCCTATTTCGGAAAAAAATAGAGAGCACTTTTCAAGAAATAATAGCATGATAAATGTGCTGTGTGATAAGATGTCGAATAGCCTAGCCTACTATTGATGTAAATTTGCCATTGGAAGTACATGCAGTATAGGCCTACTGTAAAAATAAAACATTAAATTGACTTGTGGTACAAGTCAGAGCCATATACAGTTGCAGCCAAATATATTGGCACCCTTGAAATTCTTAAATAATTCCCTATTTCTTCTCAAATAAGTTGACATTTAGAAAAACTTTTGGTCACTTGTTATTGGATTTTCAACATTACAGAACCAATGTTATTTTTGTAAACTTAAGTTTGCAATTTTAATTAGGAAAATAAAGAAATGTCATGGACAAAATTATTGCCACCATGGAGCTAGTCCTTGGTTGCACAACCTTAGTCCAAGATAACTGCAGACAAACTTCTTATAGCCATCAATGATCATGCTGCACCTTTTGACAATTTGGCCCACTTGTCAGCAGGAACCTGCTCTTATTCTTCGATATTTAAGGGGTGCCCCTCCACCAACTGCTGCTTTCAGATCTCACCATAGGTTTTCGATGTGATTCAGATCTGGGCCCGGTTTCCCAAAAGCATCTTAAGGCTGTTCTTTTTATTTTTTATTTCACCTTTATTTAACCAGGTAAGCCAGTGAAGGCTGTTCAATGTTCAATGGTTCTAACGATGAACTTAGCCTTAAGATGCTTTTGGGAAACCGGGCCCTGGACTCTTCGCTGACCACTCCAGAACAGTCCAGCATCACTTCTTAACCATTCCTGAGTGCTTTTTTATGTGTGTTTGGGGTCGTTGTCCTGCTGGAAGACCGACAACCTTCAATGGAGACACTGGGTTGAACATTGGATTAAAAAACACCTAATCATCTGCTGATTTCATGATGCCTTGCGCACGTCCAAGGTCCCCAGTACCAGAGGCAGCAAAGCAACCCCTCACCATTAATCAAACCTCCCCATCTTTGATTGTAGGGAGGGTTTTATTTTTATTGAATGCTTCATTTGGTCAGTAAACACAGCGCTGATCTCTATTGCCCAAAAAGTCTAGTTTTATTTCATTGGTCCACAGAACATTTTCCCCAGGATTTAGGCTTGTTTAGGTGGGTTTTTGAAAAGTTCAATCAGGCTTTCTTGTGTATCCTTCAGCAGTGGGGTCTTCCTATGTTTACCAACAACCAAATGAAGCGCTCAAAGAAAATAACACCCTCCCTACAATCAATTATGGGGGAGGTTTGATAATGATGTGGGGTTGCTTTGCTGCCTCTGGTACTGGGAGGCCTTGAATGTGTGCAAGACATCATGAAATCAGCATATTATCAAGGTGTTTTGGAGTGCAATGTTCAACCCAGTGTCCACAAATGTATCAGTTGAAGGTTGTGGGTCTTCCAGTAAGACAACAACCCCAAACACACTTAAAAACACCCTGGAATGGTTCTAGAAGAAACACTGGACTGTTCTGGAGTAGCCAGTGAAGAGTCCAGATCTGAATCACATCCATAGCCTATGGTGAGACCTGAAACAGCAGTTGGAGGGCACCCCTAAAACGTTGAAAAATTAGAACAGTTTTCT
Source organism: Coregonus lavaretus (assembly GCF_964263955.1). Taxonomy (NCBI): domain Eukaryota; kingdom Metazoa; phylum Chordata; class Actinopteri; order Salmoniformes; family Salmonidae; genus Coregonus; species Coregonus lavaretus. The sequence continues at coordinate 19,195,394 of NC_139999.1, read as the reverse complement.
ACTGAAGAATAAGCCGAATTGCCAGTAGAAAGGTGCAACTAAAATAAGCATTTGTTGGCAGTTATCTAGGCCAAAGGCTGTGCAACCAAGTACTAACACAGTTTACAAAAATAACATTGGTTCATGAAACTTTACAGTTGGCACTATGCATTGAGGCAGGTAGCATTTTCCTGGCATCCGCCAAACCCAGATTCATCCGTCGGACTGCCAGATTGTGATGTGTGATACATCACTCCAGAGAACAGGTTTCCATTGCTCCAGAGTCCAATGGCGGCGAGCTTTACACCACTCCAGCCGACGCTTGGCATTGCGCATGGCGGCTGCTCGGCCATGGAAACCCATTTCATGAAGCTCCCGACGAACCGTTGTGCTTACGTTGCTTCCAGAGGCAGTTTGGAACTCGGTAATGACTGTTGCAATCAAGGACAGACGATTTTTAAGCGCTATGCGCTTCAACACTCAATGGTCCCGTTCTGTGAGCTTGTGTGGCCTACCACTTCGCGGCTGAGCCATTGTTTCTCCTAGACGTTCCCACTTCACAATAACAGCACTTACAGTTGACCGGGGCAGTTCTAGCAAGGCAGAAATTTGACGAACTGACTTGTTGGAACGGTGGCATCCTATGACGTTGAAAGTCACTGAGCTCATCAGTATGGGCCATTCTACTGGCAATGTTTGTCTATGGAGATTGCATGGCTGTGTGCTCGATTGTATACACCTGTCAGCAACGAGTGTGGCTGAAATAGCTGAATCCACTAATTTGAAGTGGTGTCCACATACCTTTGGTCGTGTATATATGTTGATTTGGGCCAATGCGGTTTATGCATTTACATGACACTTGAACATAGCAGCCATGTTAGCTCCCTATTAACATTACATGGGGAATATTGAATCAATGCTTTTTAACTGAATGTGTAGAAATAGAACAACATTCAAAATTCTAAAAGTTGGCCTATTATATATATATATATATATATATATATATGGCTCTGGTACATGTAGCCTCTACCATGCACCTCTGTGAAGCGAGAACAGAAGGTCCTTTTAATAATTGCACATGCGTAGTTGCGTGCCAGTCGCCGGTAGTGTGACTCGAGTGCATCAGGAAGAAAAATTCAACTGCGTGCACTGGAATCAGATGCGGAGGCACCACACGAAAATATTTTATCGCTCACTGTGCACATCACCATCGGAAAGAGTATCCAGAAATCAAGGTAACATTTGATGCAACATTTAGTCTTAGTATTTGCAACATAATAGCAAAAGGATTTATGCATCAATAACACAAAATATTGTGAATGCTGCTTGGGCTTCCTGAGTTCTAAACAAATAACTTTAAATGACTTGTAATGTAGATTTATTTTGCCTTATGGATATCTTATACAGTTTATACTGTTTGGCGTAAGGTTGACTCGTAATTGTTTTTCTGGCGGGTTCGGCAGCTGCAGGGAAGTTCAAAATGCTTTATTTCCATGCAGTATTTAGTACGGTAAGAAAAGTGTGGCCTACAGAGGCCCCGCGATCACCTTATGAATGACAGCCTGAATGGCCTGTAAGATTTCTAAAGCCCGCCCCAATCAGACCCCTTAACCAATTAGCTTTGTTCAAATCACTGACGAACTACAGTGTAATATATTGAACACTCCCACTCCTTACAGAATATCGGACAATAAGGTTTCAGAAAGTAGTCAACAAACGCGAGTTTTGCCGTCGTGAATTGTATAAAATCGTACGCATTTTATTTGAGCCTCACTTTTGAGTGGATGCTGCGTGATTGCTTAAACGCAGAACGAGCAGACAGCGCTCCCAAAATTATGGGGATAAAAAACATGGCATAGCAGGGCAGGATTAGGCTATGTTTCGATATTTTTTCTGCTTCTATTCTTAGGCTACATAGTACATTTAAAGCCATGGACTATTAGTAGGCCTTTAGTTGAGGCTGCAAGGTCCAAATTGAAGGTTATTTTCACCCTTTATCAGGTGTAGTATAAACAACAGATGTGTATTGCGCGCCATTTGCTTCATTTGATTGTGGTCGCTTCCGTGCGTTTTGAGCGACACAACGTCAGTCCAACAAATAATAATACCCTATTCATTCACAAGTGCTTTGTCGGAATAGGTGTGTTTATTGAACCTACATAGCCCTACGGTAGGTTCGTGTTATTCAACTGGCCTATCTACATAACTAGCTTCATCTAATTTCAGAGACCATTGCTATTGTCTCCCATTGTTTCAATACGTGGAATGTTCGCCTGACCAGAACACGTGGTTTGCCAAGTAGTGTGAAGATATCCGGCTACTAGCTAGGTTGCATTGAAATGGAATATGCTCAAAGTCTCTCCCCAAAGGTGAGTTTGGCCTCCCCAAAGTAGGATAATGTATTGCATAGAAATGCTTAGAATGTTGTGTTTCCTGGTGTTTTGAAAATGATTGTGTTTGACTGGGATAGAGAGGATACAAAGTATCCAGGGCGCGAGACAACAATGTAACGCTATGCAATGGACCAGACAATGGACCGGTTTGAGTAGCAGTGCATATCTTTTATTTGAGCAAATTTCATCATCAACATGAACATTTTAGTAAAATTGCCAAAATTATAATGAATCATCACACTTTGTGATCACCCCGGGTGGACAAAAAAATAGGGATAAAGAATAGACTGTGGGAATTTCATAGAGTGCTGCCCACGTCTTCGAAAGTGTTCTGGCACTTGACCTCGTTTATTAGGCTACTGCCTGCAGAATATGCTCAATACGTGAATTAGACATCATTCATGTAAAATACAGAATAGACTGTCGGAATTTCACAGCGTGCTGCCCACATCTTCGAAAGCTTTCTGGCACTTGACCTCATTTATTAGGCTACTGCCTGAAGAAAGATGCTCAATACGTGGATTAGACAGTATTCATGTAAAAATCGATGGAGTCTTTCATAAGGGTTGCATGCAAAAGCTTCAAAGAGGAAGGTTTGCGTGCTGGTATGCCCTGGATGACCGGTTTCTATTCATCTCCTCAATTTAAGTAGCATCCTTTGTGAAGCAAGCAGGTGGCCATAGGTTGAGATCTGAGGTAGACATTAGGCATATAGGGGTTTCTTTGCCAAGTGTTCAGATACATTTGATATCATAAAGGGTTCATAAACCCTTAAAGTCCTTTGGAAATCATTCAAAACGAATATCAAGCTATATGAAGGGTGTCAATGGTTATGCCATCTTTGGAAGAGCACCAGATGTAAGGGAATTTTACGTCACCTTTTATGTAGCTTGCTTATAAAGCGTCTATGTAGTGCTTTTGATAATGACTACTTTGTGGATGCTCTATAATGCCTTAAAGTTAAGTTTCTACAATGTTCACACGTGTCTTTGGATGAAACAAACTAAGATATAGCTTAGAACTATAGTTTTTCAACACACCTTTTAGACTTGGGGCTAAATTCCACTGCCAACATTGTTCCACCAGTGTTTCCGCTGTATTCATTTAGCAGTGGCACACCAAATTATTTAATACATTTTCGGGATGGAAAAACGCTTTCAGTGTAAACTTAAATGACTAAACCCAGACCTATATATTTTTGAATAATATCATCTTTGAGAACTAGAAATCGCCTAAATATAATCTAGACACAGGGAGAAATTAGGAGTGTTTTTGGGATGGCTGGATTACTGATGGGCCACGCAGGGTACATGACCAGGGGCCCTGATTGGGGTCCCCATTGGTTTTGTTATAATGTTCTATACATTTTAGCCATGGCAAAAATGTATAGAATTGCAGGAAATAGGAAAACAGCCAATTTTTCTCTCTGCTGCCAATTCCGGACTGATTTAAGCCGCGCCCACAACCCCCATCCCCCATGCCTGGTGGGATCCCCTCGTGTGGTCCTGAGTGGCTCAGTGTGTAGAGCATGGTGCTTGTAACGCCAAGGGTCCTGGGTTCGATTCCCTCTGTCGGCCACCCATATATAAAATGTATGCATGCATGATTGTAAGTTGCTTTGGATAAAAGCGTCTGATAAATGGCATACAGTACCTTCGGAAAGTATTCAGACCCCTTTTTCCACATTTTGTTAGGTTACAGCCTTATTAAAAAATGTATTAAATTGTTTTTTTCCCCTCATCAATCTACACACAATACCCCATAATGACAAAGCAGAAACAGGTTTTTAGACATTTCTACATAAGTATTCAGACCCATTACTCAGTACTTTGTTGAAGCACCTTTGGCAGCGATTACAGCCTTGACTCTTCTTGGGTATGACGCTACAAGCTTGGCACACCTGAATTTGGCGAGTTTCTCCCATTCTTCTCTGCAGATCCTCTCAAGCTCTTGTCAGGTTGGATGGGGAGTGTTGCTGCACAGCTATTTTCAGGTCTCTAGAGATGTTAGATCAGGTTCAAGTCCGGGCTCTGGCTGGGCCGCTCAAGGACATTTAGAGACTTGTCCCGAAGCCACTCCTGCGTTGTCTTTGCTGTGTGCTTAGGGTCGTTGTCCTGTTGGAAGGTGAACCTTCGCCCCAGTCTGAGGTCTTGTGGTTCTCTGTAGCTCAGCTGGTAGAGCACGGCGCTTGTAACGTCAAGGTAGTGGGTTCGATCCCCAGGACCACCCATACACAAAAAAAAATGTATGCACGCGTGACTGTAAGTCGCTTTGGATAAAAGCGTCTGCTAAATGGCATATTATTATATTTATTATAGGTCCTGAGCGCTCTGGAGCAGGTTTTCATTAAGGATCTCTCTGTACTTTGCTCTGTTCATTTTGCCTCAATCCTGACTAGTCTCCCAGTCCCTGCCTCTGAAAAACATCCCCACAGCATGATGATGCCACCACCATGCTTCACCGTAGGGATGGTGCCAGGTTTCCGCCAGACATGACACTTGGCATACAGGCCAAAGAGTTCAATCTTGGTTTCATCAGACCAGAGAATCTTGTTAGTCATGGTCTGAGTCTTTAGGTGCCTTTTGGCAAACTCCAAGCGGGCCGTGATGTGCCTTTTTACTGAGGAGTGGCTTCCATCTGGCCACACTACCATGATGGCCTGATTGGTGGAGTGCTGCAGAGATGGTTGTCCTTCTGGAAGGTTCTCCCATCTCCACAGAGGAACTCTAGAGCTCTGTCAGAGTGACCATTGGGTTCTTGGTCACCTACCTGACCAAGGCCCTTCTCCCCCGATTGCTCAGTTTGGCTGGGCGGCCAGCTCTAGGGAGAGTCTTGGTGGTTCCAAACTTCTTCGATTTAAGAGTGATGGAGGCCACTGTGTTCTTGGGGACATTCAATGCTGCAGACCTTTTTGGTACCCTTCCCCAGATCTGTGCTTTGACACAATCCTGTCTCGGAGCTCTACGGACAATTCCTTCGACCTCATGGCTTGGGTTTTGCTTTGACATGCACTGTCAACTGTGGGACCTTATATAGACAGGTGTGTGCCTTTCCAAATCATGTCCAATCAAGTTGTAGAAACATCTCAAGGATGGTCAATGGAAGCAGGATGCACCTGAGCGCAATTTCGAGTCTCGTAGCAAAGGGTCTGAATACTTTTTTTTATTTTTAATACATTTGCAAATGGGGTATTGTGTGTGGATTTAATCCATTTTATAATAAGGCTGTAACATAACAAAGTGGAAAAAGTGAATACTTTCCGAAGGCACTGTATATTATTGTTTCTGTATTTATGTAATTCCCTTCTCTCTCATCCATATAGTCAAGCCTCATCCTGTTTTCTCTCCTCTCTTCCTGGCAGTCCCCTCACCAAAATGACTAAGGCCCCTAGCACCAATGTTTGCTTTCACTTTCCCCTAATGTGATTCATTATGTAACAAGTAGACTCTGATCAAAATAAATTAAGAAAAAGGACAAAATTCTCTACTGATTATGGAGTCAGTCCTTCTATCTAAGCCAGTTCGCTCTAAGCCAGTCTCTAGCAACTCTGGTTATTTTTACTATGACCTTATGTAGGAGCTGCACCATAGCATTTTAGGTACTAGAATGATGTGTTTCTGGTGTTTAACCAGGTAGAACTTTGTATGTGTGCCTGTCAGCAGGAGGTGGATGTGGACACGATGAGCAAGACACCCCCTAACAGAAGAGGAATAACGTTTGAGGTGGGAGCAACGCTAGAGGCCAGAGACGCCCTCAAAAACTGGTGAGTCACGCTTCAGTTCCTCTCTCACTCTTTCTCTTTGTCAGTACATTGTCTTTCTCTACCTGCAATCTATCTCTTTGTTGCTTTCCTCAGCTCCTTTTCAGTCTCTTTCTCTCTCTTTCTGCTATTCTCTGTTATCCTCTCTTATTACCTATACACCAATTATCTCTTGTCTTCCAGTTGAGTTCCTTTGCTCCCAACTCAATCACCCCTCTCGTATATATCCCCTGCTCCTAGGTATCCGGCCAACATAGAGAAGATTGACTATGATGACGAGAAGGTCCTGATCCACTACCGTCAGTGGAGCCACCGCTATGACGAGTGGTTTGACTGGACCAGCCCCTACCTGAGACCTGTAGAGAGGATCCAGCTGAGACGACAGGGACTGCTGGACGACTGTCCTATCCCTGTAAGAGATGTACTCTATTTAATTACTTATTCTCCCTACTATATTCCTACTGATTGCTCTACTTAGCTTTACCTGGCCTTCTGTTTGCTCCGCCTACTTCTATTGGATTTCATTTGCTCAGGCTGATACTGGATCCATGTTTGACAGTGACACTTCATTTCATCTGTCTGTCCAGGGATTTCATGTGAATGACAAGGTCCTCGCCAGTTGGTCTGATTGCCGCTTCTACCCTGCCAAGGTCTTGGCAGTGAATAAAGATGGTGAGTGGTTTGGAAGTACACTCATATGCATATTGAAGAGATTTATGGATTCTGTTCAGCATCAACGTGATCCATCTGATCTCCATTTGCCCTCAGCATCTTACACCGTGAAGTTTTATGATGGAGTCGTCCAGACGGTGAAGGGGATCCATGTGAAGCCTTTTGTCAGAAAGGTGAGCTCTTTGTTTCCTTCTCTCATCAGGGACTATAAATAGTTGTTTTTGCCTGCTCAAAGGGCATTTATCTGTTCATATTGTGTTGGCTTGCCATGCAGAGGGTCACGTTTCTGTGGGTTGTACTTTGCCTAATTTTCCTCTCTTTTCATCCCCCTCTCTTCGTGGAAATAGAGAGGAGGAGGGAAGACTCGGTCTGCTGAGAGGAACGGAGTCAAGAAGCCCCAGAATGGCAGAGACAAGAGGCCTCAGGAATACGGCCCCAAGAACAAAAGAACCAGACGCAGTACCTCTGACCAGGAGGGGGACAGTGACACAGAGGATGGTGATGATGAAGATGATTGGCACGAGAGGGAGGGGGAGGAGAAGACCAAGAGGAAGGATAGTGAGGGGGACGTCACCAAAGAGATACCACCCATAGTTAAGCAGGAGGAGGATATAGAGCAACATGCAGGACAGAACAACCTCAGGGATCACATGACAGCCACTGTGGACCCGACTGGAGTAAAAGTGGAAGAAGACGGAGGACAGAGTGAGGAGAGGCCTACTCATAATTTAAATGAAGGTATAAAGAAAGAAGAGGAGGAAATAAAAACTGTGTACACAGTCCTGAGTTCACCTAATGAAACTAAGCCACCCATTGAGTCACCCAATCAGATGTCAACACAGACCGGGCCAGTGTCTGTCCCATTACCCTCAGCTATCCCCACCAATGACAGAGTGGAGCAGAAGGCAGCAAGCCAACCGGATAGCTCCAAACCTGCACTGCTGGTCCTCCCAGTGAAACGTAAGGCCACACAACTTTTCAGAAAATCACTATTCAAAAGGCCTCCTTATATTTCCAATGAATGGAAGCGGTCAGTACACTCATATTTAGAGGTTCTGTCCATTTTAGAGGTTTATTTTCTCACAAGTCGTTAAAATAGTATAAAAGGTTTGAAACTAGATTTATGAGAATTCTAAGTGGAATGTTTTAATTTGTGTTGAATGTCGTCAGTCAGTGACTGTCAGTTTTTAATTTGTGTTGAATGTCGTCAGTCAGTGACTGTCAGTTTATATGGTCTGTGTCTTTATTTCCAGCGATAAGGAAGCAGGGTTTCCACAACCCGAACAGATTTAGCAGAGAGCCATGTGAGTTCTCGCCCTGCACTCTGTTACATCATTCAGTCTATCAGTTTACATAAGTGTCTCTCTACTCCTAGCTGTTTGTCCATCCTCTCTTACACTTCTCCATTGTTTTTTCAGTGTACAGAGTGATCAAAAACCAGCCTCCCCCGGTCCTGTCCATCAACTTGGACCACAACCCATTTAAATGCAGCGCTGTAGGCTGCACCAAGTCATTCCGCAAGGCCAAGCTGCTTCACTACCACATGAAATACTACCATGGAGAGGACCAGCAGCTAGAGGACGACCTCAGCCCCACCAGGAGCGTCCATACCCGGGCCTCAGAGAAGCACCCCTCCCCTAACTCTCTGGAGAGTCCTAAGAGGAGACGCACCATCTCCGCCTCAATGCGTAAGTGTCAAGAAAGGGCCATAGCTACATGATAGATTCACCCAAAGAGGAAATCGGTTTTAGTCATAGTATTGTGTTTTTCTACGCCTGGCAGACTCCACTGTGCACAGTCCTACTAGAACTCCCCCGTCTCCACGTAGTGAGGCCAAGACAATGAACAGACGCACATCAGCTCCATCTGCTGTCAACACCCAGCGCCAGCAGCAGAGGGCTCTACTGAGGGAGAAGAGCAAAGAGAACCAGCTGGACAGGAATGGACAGAGACCGGTGGAGACAGAGACTACTGAGAGCAGTGGTATGGACATATGTCTGTGTAAGATGTGGAAAGACATGAAGAGAAGGCTTAAATGAAAAATCCACTCAACTATATTTTGGTATTTTTTTCTCCATTTCTCCACACTGTTAATAGGCAGCCCCCTGCACCTCTCTGATTGAGGGGTTGGGTTAAATGCGGAAGACACATTTCAGTTGAATGCATTGTTGTACAACTGACAAGTATCCCCCTTTCCCTTCCCTAATACATGTCAGCAGTCAAGTGTTCAAGGTATTGACTTTTAAGAAGCAAAGTGTCACTTGCCACATCATGATGATGAGAAAGCATTAAATGACGCAAAACACATCATTATGATGTGGCAGGTGACAGTTTGCTTCTTGAAAACATTTTGGGACTCTTATCAACAGTGGACTAATGAAAAAAAATACCCAAAGATAGTTTTTGAGTGGATTTTTCCTTTAAATAGGCCTTTGGCTTTGAGCAAATGTGTAGCTATCTTTGCTGATTTCTGATCAAATGTGTAGCTATCTTTGCTGATTTCTGATCAAAGATTCACTTTCTCTTAACATGACACAACAGGATTATTGAGAAATTGTGCATGCTCCAGTGTTTGTGGTGGCGGAACACGCCTTCAGACTCTAGAGCACTCTCCTAACTCTTGGTTCCCCCTGTGTCACTCCAGCATTGGTGAAAGAACGAGATCGGCTGAAAGATAAGAAACAGAGGGACTTCCTTCGCATTAATCTGAAGAAGAAGAAAAAGAAGAAAAAGAAGGCCAAGTTTGGTAAGGAGACCCTAGTAATCCTACTGTTCTGCATGGGGCTCCTGTCATATAGCTTTAGCTAGGCTGCATGTGCAACGCTTCATTCAGGCCATGGGAAGGCCCCTGAGATATTTCATTCACGCCGCTTGGTAGGTGTGGTGTGTTCTTTTTACCCTTATTTTACCAGGTAAGTTGACTGAGAACACATTCTCATTTACAGCAACGACCTGGGGAATAGTTACAGGGGAATGAATGAGCCAATTGGAAGTTAGGGATGGTTAGGTGACCGCCAGATTGGGACTTTAGCGAGGACACTGGGGATAACACCCCTACTCTTACGATAAGTGCTATGAGATCTTAAGTGACCACGAGAGTCAAGACACCCGTTTAACGTCCCATCCGAAAGACTGCACCCTATCACTGCCTTGGGGGGTTGGGGATATGTTTTTTAGACCAGAGGAAATAGTGCCTCCTACTGGCCCTCCAACACCACTTCCAGCAGCATCTGGTCTCCCATCCAGGGACTGACCAGGACCAACCCTGCTTTGCTTCAGAGGCAAGCCAGCAGTGGGATGCAGTGTGGTAGGGGTGGGGCTGTGTGTGGGAGTAGCACTACAACTGCTGTGTCCTCACTACTGACCTACGTCACTTCATCAGTCAAATAGCCGCTGCTAATTTTTGTTTGCATCACTGGCTGATGATTTACACATCTTTTGGCTCATGTTTGGTTCATATAAAACACAGGCCTTTATTATGGTTTTATTAACCATCTCACTAATCTGTGTGAACTCTACTGCTAGGCACAAGCTACTGTGACTGCACTTTTGTAACCAAGTTTGAACCACTATTGGTCTATTGACCTAGTTCAAATTCACTCTGTGTGGATCTGTGGATGACACTTGTTATAACCCACAGTATTAAGAGGATGGTTTATTCACTGTGTACATTCACACACAATTAGACTTTATTTAGACTGTTTTGGCCAGTTCAGCTCTCAGAAACACTCAAGTAGAGGTGTTTTGTGGACACAAGTTTACCGTTTTGTTGTCTTTGTTTAAGGACATATTCTCACACCCATAATAGTATCTTCAGCTGTGAACATCAATCGTTTTTTTGTTTCATATATTGTCTGTTTGACCCCCCCCCCCCAAAAAAAAATAGTAGCTCTTGTTTGTCCTCATCAGCATTTCCAAGGTTGACATATTTTGTTCTGCGTCTGCTTCCCCCTCCCTCCCCTTTATTAACAGAGTACACAGGTAGTGAGGAGAATATTGACATCTCAATATTCGCTCTTCAGTCCAAATTGAATTTGCCACTCAAATTCCCCCTCTCACACAATCACAAGCCTGAGTCCTACCACTGCAGGCCCGGATACAACCAGTCAGAGCAGATGCACGTGGATGGTGGGTATTATTGTGTGTCTGTGTATGTCTATGAGTGTGTGTCACTCTCTCCCCTTTGCCATTATTCTTTGCCTGGTTTCAGTCCATAAGTAATTTGTTCTTTGCGTCTACCTGTGTATATTTTCCATTCTGTATCAAACCGATCTTGCTAATCATGTTCCACACTTTCTGGCTGGACAAGCAAACAAACTAGACCTGTTGTCACAGTTGAGGACCGATTCTATGGTTTATTGATTGAATCCGGGGCCTTTTCTTTGCTGCTATGGCTTGCTTTATTCTAATCAGTTTGTTATATGTACGACTCACGGAGCTATGCATAAGGGATATACTGTATGTTACAATGCTGTAGATGAAATGATCTATAGTTTCCTCCTATATTTCTACCATGGAGAACTCTTTCTCGCTCTCTCTGCTGGTGTTGCAATAATCTCTAGATCAAACACATCAGTTACATCCAGATGATATATCCTGGGGACTTACGTTGAGAAATATACTGTTTGGTATGAAACCAGCTCATGGGGGAAATATAGATGTGTATGTAGTTTTACAATGCTGCTAAAAGAGACTAGGGTCACCATGACCAGGATTGTCTTTATTAGTTAACCCCTTCCATCCCTTGATTTCCCCTCCAGATGAGGATAGCATCAGTGATTGGTCCACTGACAGTTGTGAGTGGAGTGATGATGAGCTGGGGGCGGAGCTGGACAATACTACACCACCCCTAAATCTGGGCTCTGTTGCCTTGGAGACAGGCAGTCAGGAGGTTGTGCGTTGCGTCTGTGAGGCGGAAGAGGAAAACGACTTCATGATACAGGTGAGCTGTCTTGGGGGTTTACCTGACTAGCCCTAACCTGCCTCCAATACACATACTTGAGACTGAAATAAATGTTGATGGCAATCCACTAGTCTCTCAATCATTTTAATCAATCAAATTTGTCAAACTGCACCTAACTAAAGGCCTAGCCCAACTCTGCTTTAAAAGCAAGCTCAGGCCAACAGTTAGCAGCAGGGGGAAAACTCAGTTTGATAGTGTTGCCTTGTCTCTCATCTCCTCAGTGTGAGGAGTGTCTGTGCTGGCAGCATGGCACCTGCATGGGCCTCCTGGAGGACAACGTCCCAGAAAAATATGCCTGCTACATCTGCAGAGACCCACCAGGTGAGAGCCAGCAACACACAACTGGGCTTGCTAGAAACTCCATCTCCGGTTTCTCCTTGGGGTTACTTGGGAGGGGGGGGGGTTAACACAAAACAAGACAAGCCAGTACATTTAACTGTGGTTTTTGTGGATGTGTCTTATTGTAATAGGAATTTCCAGGTGAACAAAAAGGAGAGCAGTCCTTGGTAAAGTCAATCAAAAATCAATCCGGTTTATTACAAATTACAACAGGGAGACACCTCCAGCCCAGAAGCAGAGACAATGTCTAACTGGCCTCCTGGAGACAGGACCTTTTTACTCTAATCAGACGGCACCAAATGTTCTCTAAACACCAGCCCGAGAGGCTTGTAGGAAGTCGAAACAAAAGGCAATGACTTTGCCAGCTGCTACAGAATCACAGTGTTTATAATGTCATCAATCAAATAATAATCAGTGTCCTCGGTCCTTGTATCTTCAGTAGCTCTGGCTTCAATCACTATCAACAGATATGAGAACAATCCATAACATTCAGTATCAAGTCTAGTGACCATCATCCCAGACACAAATGAGTGTCACAAATAGAATGCTAGAAATCGTGTATTACAAGAAAGGGAAAATATATAAATATGCAAACATTGTTAATCACTCTAAACTGAATATTAACTTTTCACTGTACATTTTCCCCATCACACTTATGATATCACGTGACCTCTGTTCCAGGTCAGAGGCAAAGCCTGCGGTACCGGTATGACCGTGATTGGCTGAGCAGCGGTCACATGTACGGTCTATCCTTCCTGGATGAGAACTACTCCCACCAGAATGCGAAGAAGATTGCAGCAACACACCAGCTACTAGGAGACGTACAGCGTGTGGTGGAGGTGCTCAATGGCCTCCAGCTCAAGATGAGCGTCCTACAGTAAGTAGTGTTGAATAGAATGGAAAAACTATACACTAATATGAATCAATATCTAATATCCTTATGAAATGTATACGGTCTGGATGGAGTCTGATTGTCCCTGTGTGCCCCTGTAGGACCCAGACCCACCCGGACCTGCAGCTGTGGTGCCAGCCCTGGAAGCGGGCAGAGAGGCCCTGGAGGAGAGGTGGCTCGGGGACGGGCACAGATGCAGCACCCTCTCCCGCGCCAACAGACGAGGGCTCCGAGAGGGACCACAAGAGTCTCGCCCGTGGGGGCGCAGAAGCTCTGATGTCAGCCGCCATGGAGAAGCTTAGCCGAGCCTCCTCTTCCTCCTCGTCGTCTTCCTCCTCACCCTACCAGTCGTTCCAGGACTCGTACATCTTGAGTGAGCACTGCTACCAGAAGCCGCGGGCATACTACCCTGCAGTGGAGCAGAGGCTGGTGGTGGAGACCACACGGAGGGGCTCTGAGCTGGAGGACAGCCTGAGGAGCACAGAGGACCTGCTGGAGAGAGAGCAGCGCTATGGAGGCATGCTGGAGACAGCCAGGCCCAAAGCCCACACACACCTGAACACTCGCACCAAGGTCCGTTCTGTTTCAGACTTCAGACATTCGTCTTCAACACCTCTATCTCTACCTGTCTTGTCTATATATGTTGTACCATCTATCTATCTATACATCCCACATACACTATAGAGTGGTTGATACTCTAAAAAGTTAACTTTATGACTGAATCCTCTTTCCCATGTCTCCAGGGTTCAGATGTTGGTCGGTGGGGCCAGGCTGAGGTGAAGCGGGAGGAGGGTGTTGGCTGCGGTGGGGGAGGGGACGTAGATGGCAGTGGCCAGCAGCACCAGTGGCAGATCAACCTGCTGGATCACATAGATGCTGTACAGGACGAGGTCACTCACAGGATGGATTTCATCGAGAGGGAGCTGGATGGTGAGACAACATAGCCCCTCTGTTTTCTGTTTATTAGCAAGGAAGCATTTTGTAATGCCACAGATTGTATATGTACAGTGAATAAGAAAGAATTTCAAGCAAAACAAGTCAACTGAAGACAGTAGCTTCTTTCTTATCCATCACAAAATTGTAGCCACAATAAATGAACCTATTTCTTATTGCCACATAGGTGAAGTGTGTTGTTTTACAGGGTCAGCCATAGTAGTATGGCGCCCCTGGAACAAATTTGGGTTAGGTGCCTTGCTCAAGGGCACATCGACAGATTTTTCACCTTGTCGGCTCGGGTATTCAAACCAGCAACCTTTCGATTACTGGCCAAATGCTCTAACCGCTAGGCTACCTGCCGCCCTAATAATGACCTCTCAGCTATGTATTGTGGATTTAACATGAGTAATTGACAGTGTTCCATCTTTCCTCCTCAGTGTTGGAGAGCTGGCTGGACTACACAGGAGAGCTGGAGCCCCCAGAGCCTCTGGCCCGCCTGCCTCAGCTCAAACACCGCATGAAGCTGCTGCTTACAGAGCTGGCCAAGGTGCAGCAGATCGCCCTGTGCTGCTCCACATAAGGGCGCCAGTGAGCAGTGTGACATCCATGTTCACCGCTGTTCACAGCACTCCGAGAGACAATGAGGGGATTCGATTAATGCCCCGTGTGAACCGGGTCAGCATTGATTGCATTTGTTTTGGAACTGGGCTGCCTCCCGGACGTGAGCCAGGTGTTCCATTTCGGCATACCGCGAAGTCGGCTCAAAACAAAAGTGATGTAATGAGTAGGGTTCTGTGTTTTTACATGCAAAGGTGATTGCTTTTGAGAAGAAGGCTTTATCTGCCTTCCCAATGAAAATGAGTTTGAAAATTCAAACATTTTATGGAAAATATATATGTATGTTTCTGAACGATGCACCACTGGGCACACACTGGTTGAATCAACATTGTTTCCATGTCATTTCAATTAAATTATGTTGAACCAAAGTGGAATAGATGTTGATTTGGCGTCTGTGCCCAGTGGGATGCTGCCTTGTTGACAACATGACCGAGTGGCGCAGATTACGGTTCAATTTGAGAAGGGTGCTCCTCCCTCACCGCTTTTACCCGTCACAGGCCATAGCCCGGTGCACTTAATTGAACTCCCTCATTGCAGTCGAGAGTAGCACTCACTGGTCTATCTATGGCATTGGGGTGTTGGACTGAGGAGAAATTACCAGATAATTTAATGCAAATGCACTTATTTTCATTATACTGTAGGCTGGTGGGAGCATCTCACGTCATGGGGTTGAATGCTTCAGGATGTAGGTTGGTGTTCCTCTTTAAGGCCTCTAGTCTGTACAGGGAAAAGCCCACAGAATGGAAGTGTACTGTATCATAGTCAAACAACATACAGTTGGTAATGGATGGAGTCAATACAAGAGAGAAACAACAGGGACAGTTCATGGTTGTATGGGTTTGTTGGTGCAAACCTGCATCATATTAATGCCTTGGTCTGAGGTTCAGTTTGGCGCTTGCTGTCAACTACTCTACAAATTGCTGAGCTATAGTGTGTATTCAAAGACCTCACCTGAACTTCTGATAGGCATACTTTTAATCTTCATAATGACAACTTTCAGTAACTGACAACACTTTCCTTGGAGCTATATTCTGCAACATTTTTTCCTTTCTGTAAAGTACTTAGTATTTGATTGTCTCCCATTGCATAATTGTTAAGCTTATGTTTGTTGAACATGTGGACTGTTTTACATAGCAGAGCCGTAATATTAGGGCCGGGACGATACCAGTATCTCGATACTCATTTAGTGCCATGGCAAGGAAACAAAACACTAAGTGGATTGAACTTCTTTAGGAAAACAGCCCTAATGTTAGAAACAAACATCATTATGTCATTATCCAGAGTCACATTTATTTATATTTCAAGCTATAGCACACAATATTTTACATGCAGCAGGCTTTTAAAGGATCAACGAGTGAAGTCTGCTTCGTTTTTTTCATTTTTGCCATGGAAAATGTTTTGCGATACTGGTATCGTCACAGCCCTACTTAATAAGGTTTTAAATAGGGAGTGAAAATACAAACTATATTCTTATATAATGGCACTGTAGATAAGTACTGTCTTTCTGATTTTACGCAGTGAATTATATTGCTACAGCTTATACAGGTTTATACAGTTAGTGTCTGTATTATAGACACTGGAGGGACAGTATCATACAGTTTGACGAGTGAAGTTTCTGGATTTTTGTTTCAATATTGTTTTAAATGGGTTTGGTTTCTTTCCATTCTCATTGTTTTCTTGTGGATATCCTCTATCCTATTCACTCTCGTCTCGATGTCTTTGGACGAATTCCTGGCCGACTACATTGCAGACGTATGCCAGATCATAGAAAGCCTGTATAGGTATTTCACATTTTAGTTAGCCACATCAAATGATCTAGCAATCTGGTGCCCGACTGCACGGTTGATGACATGGCACACAACCATTGGTTGATGCAATGCAACACCTGCCCATGTAGCCGGGTAGGAACTCGACCTTCAACTTTGCTTCACTGTAGCATTTGACCTTTGGCTTGCTACAAATATTTGTAGAGATGTCTGCTATGACCTCAGCATTATGTGCTCTGTTCTCAGTGAAAAAGACTTGTGACGGACCTATACATTTTAATGTTCTTGTATTTCACTTGTACTGTTTATTTGCAATATTTTGTATTTTTAGTGTAAATACATTTGAATATGTTCTTTTCTTGGGATGAATTTGTATTGATAGTTATTTTTAAACAGTCCTACAAAAATAACCATACCTTACTAGTGTCAGCCAGGTTAAGAACCAAACGAGATGTTGAAAGAAATGCAACAGATGCTGATATATAAATAAACTACTATCTCTCCCATTGATATGAATACTGTCGATCTGTCTGAGGAGTACAAAACATGGTTTTGAACAAATCAATTGTGCTCTCTTGACCACACACATTTCAGCACAAATCCCCCCCCACATTTTTTTTTTTTAAATTTACATACAGGTAGCCTAGTATAAAGTCTCTTGTTTTCTATCCCTTTCTCAATGCATGTTGGTTGTCGCCCTCATTTCATGAGGATTTGAAGGAAACCGTTCTGCTGATCTCTACATTTATACAGCTGGTCTGGAAATACAACTTGAAAACATGTCGGAAATTTAGATCAAAAAGTTTTATGTAACATGTTGCAGCAGCAGCACAGCCTGTTTGTATGCTTTTACAATCAGTTGAGGATTGAAAATAGAAACTCCATGTGAATTCTAAGCGCATAATCTCCGAGAAATGGGTCAACAACACAGTGATGGGAATGATGGGCCCCCATCTAAGAAAAAAAAAAAGTGAACTGTACACGTTATTTAGACATCATCTTCTCAGTTAACCTCTTGGGGGCGTTCGAATATATTTGTACTGCCTCCTCTCGTATTGGCTGCTTCGTTCGCTTCTCGTGTCCTCCCTAATGTCTAGGACGCAATGTGTAGTTCCGCCTTGAAAGAGTGACATCGAAATAGTAATACTAGTTGGAATAGGAAAGGAATTAGGCAAAGAGAAGGTGCAGTTTAAACACTGGTATTTAACCCTAAAATCTATCCCGGAGGATTTGACGCGGATCGAACGGATACGTCTTCAACCCAAGCGGTAAGTGTTGATCGAGACAGCATTTTCTAATAGGCTGCTGTGCCAAATGCAGATGTGGCCATTGGTGTCGATAATCCACCAGCTCGCGGTGTAATCTTGATATGATATTCTATATCCATTTTCCAACCAGTTCTAATGTAGGCCTAGGTAATTTCTATGAGTAGCCTAAATTAAACATCACAGTTGTATCATTCCGCGATTCTGCGGACTTTACATTGAAACAATTAAATGAAACAATGAAAACGGGTGTTTTGATACTAAAGTGTCATGGTGCATGCAGGACATGAAATGCATTGCAACTTTGTAACTGAACTACTATTCACTTTAATGTTTCCTCTAACACGATTCGCTGCTGCGACAGTAGCCCATTTGTAGGATACAATTTCCTGTTGAATGAGTAACTTATTTTTCATGAGTCACAGGTGTATTACTTCATACTGTATGTCAATAGCCCATGTCTATAATGTCTCAACATCGAACGATTAGGAAGGTTACTGTATGTTGCTGAATATTTCTGTCACTGTGTCACCATCCTCGAGATAGAGATCTACAACAGGGTGCCTGTTCGACCCTCATGTCTGGAACCTTTCATTATAACATCAACGTTACAAATCATGCATAGCGTACTGAATAATATGGTTGCTTGCTTCGTACTCAATAAATGAATGTATGTTAGTGCTGAATTAAACAGACATGACTTGGCAAGTCCATGCTGTAGTTGGCAACCAATGGCGTGGAGATATTACATATCATTCTTCTTGCACTACATGACAATGTCAGCAGTCACCTGGTGAAGGTCACTCAGGTGTAGCTGTGTAGGTCATTGGATTCAGGTGTGACCTCAGCGCAGGTGTTTGAATTCAGTTTTTGGAAGGGAGTCCTCCCTTCTTGAATGACCTCAACAATGCCATATAATCACCAAAGCGGGGGTAGAGTTTACACAACAAACAGTGACATAGTTTCCAGTTGTTGTCATTCACAACAGTGCTCCCATTCAAAGACCACTACAGGCTTTTTGTGAGTTTATTATGGTTTTACGAGGATTTAGTATGTGACTGAAAGATTCGCCAAAATTATACTTTGGACAGTGTTGTTATCATAATAGCCTAAGCCTTCTATTCTATTGGGAGAGAGCTGCAGTCCACCATGGTTAATTATCACTTTAAAAAGTAATGCTTAACTGGTGGGAGTGTCTAAAAGTTGTGGATTAGCCATTGTCCATGCTGAGAAGTTGTTTAGAAGGAGGCCAGTGGTGGGCATTTCTCCTCTGTGGAGTGAGCCCTACACCTGGTGGGATCCTACTTATACTATACCTGAGACCGTGTTGTACAGGCACAGGTAAACACCACACACACACACATACACACACACAAATGAGATTCCTGACTGTACCCCATTCCCATAAGTGAGGAGTCTGGTGATGGAGAGATGTGAGACTTTTAACAGAGTTAGAAAGATGAATGTCAGGGAATAGTGGCCACAGGGGCAATGAGAGATTTAATGAAGCTGTGCTGCCAGTCAGCCAGTCTGTTAGGTTTACTCTATTACCTCAGCTTCCCTGTCTGTCTGTCATGGCTGGAGGGCAAAACAAAGCCCTGTAAACCATGGCAATGAGAGGAGTCATGCGTCTTCAACGTCTTGACACCTCCAGGAACACCTCCATGTCTTACTCTCAGGCTGTTGAAAGTTCTCATAGTGAGTTTTCTAGTAGTGAAGTCTCCTAGCCTAGAGTATCAGACAACTTCACTGTTTGTAGTTATTTTCTAACTCACTGGTCAGTATAGTTATGTGCTACTGTATCTCTATACCCTTATCCAAATTTGTTGTGTTTGTATGACACAGGCACAGATTCACCTATTTGCCCTCAAGCGAAGCAGTGA
Organism: Coregonus lavaretus; assembly: GCF_964263955.1. Classification (NCBI taxonomy): domain Eukaryota; kingdom Metazoa; phylum Chordata; class Actinopteri; order Salmoniformes; family Salmonidae; genus Coregonus; species Coregonus lavaretus. The sequence continues at coordinate 19,175,928 of NC_139999.1, read as the reverse complement.
TGTATCTTCAGTTTCTCTAGTTGAACTGTGTGGATATAATTCACGCTTTGGAAGTCCCAGCAGTCCTTAGCAGTACCTGCTTTGCACAGCAGGTTATCTGCTAAGTGGACCTATCAGAGGAAAGAGCTGATGCACAGGTTCCTGTCCTGTGGCAGTGCCTATATGTCTCCTTTTCACAACCTGGGTCTATACTTATATGGTCAGTCTTATTACATTGTAATAACACTAATAGACTAGTTAGGCCTACACTGTACTATGTACTATCGCCTAACACACAATACCGAGGTGATTGGTGTGTCTAGTCAAATAAAATAAAATAAAATTGTGTTTAAAATCAAATCAAATTTTATTGGCCACATGCGCCGAATACAACAGGTGTAGACATTACAGTGAAATGCTTACTTACAGCCCTTAACCAACAATGCATTTATTTTTTAATTTAAAAAAGTAAAATAAAACAACAACAAAAAAGTGTTGAGAAAAAAAGAGCAGAAGTAAAATAAAATAATAGTAGGGAGGCTATATATACAGGGGGGTACCGGTGCAGAATACAACAGGTATAGATAGACCTTACAGTGAAATGCTTACTTACAAACCCTTAACCAACAATGCAGTTTTAAGAAAAATAAGTGTTAAGAATGTATTTACTAAAATAAACTGATGTCAAAAAAATTAAATAATAATAATAATAATTAAAGAGCAACAATAAAAGAACAGTAGCGAGGCTATATACAGGGGGTACCGGTACAGAGTCAATGTGCGGGGGCACACGTTAGTCGAGGTAATTGAGGTAATATGTACATGTAGGTAGATGTAAAGTGACTATGCATAGATAATAAACAGAGAGTAGCAGCAGCGTAAAAGAGGGGGTGGGGGACAATGCAAATAGTCTGGGTAGCCATTAGCTGTTCAGGAGTCTTATGGCTTGGGGGTAGAAGCTGTTAAGAAGCATTTTGGACCTAGACTTGGCGCTCTGGTACCACTTGCCGTGTGTCTATGACTAGGGTGGCTGGAGTTTTTGGCAATTTTTAGGGCCTTCCTCTGACACCGCCTGGTATAGAGGTCCTGGATGGCAGGAAGCTTGGCCCCAGTGATGTACTGGGCCGTACACACTACCCTCTGTAGTGCCTTGCGGTCGGAGGCCGAGCAGTTGCCGTACCAGGCGGTGATGTAACCAGTCAGGATGCTCTCGATGGTGCAGCTGTAGAACCTTTTGAGGATCTGAGGACCCATGCCTGTGCTGGACATAGTAAACCTCTCTAAGCCCCTGTACAGTCTCATCATGGTCATATGAAGCTCCTGTGGTATCCTTTCCTCACATTTGTCAGTAATGCCAATCTCTTGGATCAGACCTCTGGAGCTGTCTCTCTGTTCTTTATCAGCGTCAGCAGCAGCAGGTGGTGAGGGAGGGAGGTAGAGAAAGAGAGAGAGAGAGAGAGAGAGAGAGAGAGAGAGAGAGAGAGAGCACAGGTGGCTGGCTTGTTGATCCAGGAAGATGGACTGATTCCAAGCTGGACCTCTGGATGCCCTGCGCTGTCCTTCACTGCCGCCTGGGATTCATATTCACACTCACATGCACACCTCTGCTGCAGTAAAAGGAGATACCTGGCTCTGGAGACAGAAATGTAGTCTAGTAACATGACCACAGAGAATTTCTCAGTCGACATCCGGGTATCTCTACACAGTTAGATATTCTCAACAAGGTTTAAGGTGCTGTGAGAGTGTCCAGTGACTGAACTTAAAAACGGATCATTTCAAGTTTTAATGTCACATGCACAAGTACAGTGAAATGCCTTTCTTGCAAACTCAAAGACCTATGGACTGGACAGTAATTGATGGATGTTTACTACTCATTCTTTGTCCTCTGTTAATGGAAAGACTGCAGTTCTGCTGTGTTTACCTTTGGTTATAGATTTCTCATGTTTCTTGAGTTCTGTAGCTAAAGCACTTCTTGTGAGGGCTTTGCTGGTCTGTGCTCCATTCCACAAAGCATTTCATAGACAGATCAATGCTTGTGGTCAGGCTCCTCCCATACATAAGTAAGCACCACAGGAGGTTGGTGGCACCTTAATTGGGGAGGACGGGCTCGTGGTAATGGCTGGAGCGGAATTAGTGGAATGGTATCAAATACATGCCATTTCATTAGCTCCATTCCAGCCATTATTATAATCTGTCCTCCCCTCAGCAGCCTCCTGTGGTAAACACTACACACTCAGCCTTCAGAGGAGGAAGTCAAATGATGGAAGGTCTCAGATAGGGTAAAGAGTATAAGGATTTGATCCTTGGCCCAGAAAATGAAATACCCTACCAGTTGTAATTGCAGCAAAGCAAATTGACGATATGACACCCCAGTGAATTGAATCCCTCCAAGGGCTGTGTTTCTGTGAGTGCAGTTAAACGAAGAGGGAGAGGAACACGACAAACAAGCATCAAACACTCATTTACAGAGTGAATAGCACTCAGGGAGATTGGGCCTGTGCTTAAGCGTGTGGCTCCCTGGTGAGTCGTGACCCTGCTGTGTGTGGAGTGTATATAGGCCACTACAGGTTAAATCTGTGTGTTAAGTTTATGAAGGCTACGCTACAGGATAGATCTGTATGGTCTGCTGTCTGTGGAGTGTAGATAGGCCACAGGATAGATCTGTATGGTCTGCTGTCTGTGGAGTGTAGGTAGGCCACAGGATAGATCTGTGTTTGTAGTGTACAGGATAGATCTGTGTGTGTAGTGTACATGATAGATCTGTGTGTGTAGTGTACAGGATAGATCTGTGTGTGTAGTGTACATGATAGATCTGTGTGTGTAGTGTACAGGATATATCTGTGTGTGTAGTGTACAGGATAGATCTGTGTGTGTAGTGTATAGGATAGATCTGTGTGTGTAGTGTACAGGATAGATCTGTGTGTGTAGTGTACAGGATATATCTGTGTGTGTAGTGTACAGGATAGATCTGTGTGTGTAGTGTACAGGATAGATCTGTGTGTGTAGTGTACATGATAGATCTGTGTGTGTAGTGTACAGGATAGATATGTGTGTGTAGTGTACATGATAGATCTGTGTGTGTAGTGTACAGGATATATCTGTGTGTGTAGTGTACAGGATAGATCTGTGTGTGTAGTGTATAGGATAGATCTGTGTGTGTAGTGTACAGGATATATCTGTGTGTGTAGTGTACAGGATATATCTGTGTGTGTAGTGTACAGGATAGATCTGTGTGTGTAGTGTACAGGATAGATCTGTGTGTGTAGTGTACAGGATATATCTGTGTGTGTAGTGTACAGGATAGATCTGTGTTTGGAGTGTACAGGATATATATTTGTGTGTAGTGTACAGGGTAGATCTGTGTGTGTAGTGTACAGGATTGATCTGTGTTTGGAGTGTACAGGATAGATATTTGTGTGTAGTGTACAGGATATATATTTGTGTGTAGTGTACAGGGTAGATCTGTGTGTGTAGTGTACACGATATACAGTGGGGAAAAAAAGTATTTAGTCAGCCACCAATTGTGCAAGTTCTCCCAATTAAAATGATGAGAGAGGCCTGTAATTTTCATCATAGGTACACGTCAACTATGACAGACAAAATGAGATTTTTTTTCTCCAGAAAATCACATTGTATGATTTTTTATGAATTTATTTGCAAATTATGGTGGAAAATAAGTATTTGGTCAATAACAAAAGTTTCTCAATACTTTGTTATATACCCTTTGTTGGCAATGACACAGGTCAAACGTTTTCTGTAAGTCTTCACAAGGTTTTCACACACTGTTGCTGGTATTTTGGCCCATTCCTCCATGCAGATCTCCTCTAGAGCAGTGATGTTTTGGGGCTGTCGCTGGGCAACACGGACTTTCAACTCCCTCCAAAGATTTTCTATGGGGTTGAGATCTGGAGACTGGCTAGGCCACTCCAGGACCTTGAAATGCTTCTTACGAAGCCACTCCTTCGTTGCCCGGGCGGTGTGTTTGGGATCATTGTAATGCTGAAAGACCCAGCCACGTTTCATCTTCAATGCCCTTGCTGATGGAAGGAGGTTTTCACTCAAAATCTCACGATACATGGCCCCATTCATTCTTTCCTTTACACGGATCAGTCGTCCTGGTCCCTTTGCAGAAAAACAGCCCCAAAGCATGATGTTTCCACCCCCATGCTTCACAGTAGGTATGGTGTTCTTTGGATGCAACTCAGCATTCTTTGTCCTCCAAACACGACGAGTTGAGTTTTTACCGAAAAGTTCTATTTTGGTTTCATCTGACCATATGACATTCTCCCAATCCTCTTCTGGATCATCCAAATGCACTCTAGCAAACTTCAGACGGGCCTGGACATGTACTGGCTTAAGCAGGGGGACACGTCTGGCACTGCAGGATTTGAGTCCCTGGCGGCGTAGTGTGTTACTGATGGTAGGCTTTGTTACTTTGGTCCCAGCTCTCTGCAGGTCATTCACTAGGTCCCCCCGTGTGGTTCTGGGATTTTTGCTCACCGTTCTTGTGATCATTTTGACCCCACGGGGTGAGATCTTGCGTGGAGCCCCAGATCGAGGGAGATTATCAGTGGTCTTGTATGTCTTCCATTTCCTAATAATTGCTCCCACAGTTGATTTCTTCAAACCAAGCTGCTTACCTATTGCAGATTCAGTCTTCCCAGCCTGGTGCAGGTCTACAATTTTGTTTCTGGTGTCCTTTGACAGCTCTTTGGTCTTGGCCATAGTGGAGTTTGGAGTGTGACTGTTTGAGGTTGTGGACAGGTGTCTTTTATACTGATAACAAGTTCAAACAGGTGCCATTAATACAGGTAAATAGTGGAGGACAGAGGAGCCTCTTAAAGAAGAAGTTACAGGTCTGTGAGAGCCAGAAATCTTGCTTGTTTGTAGGTGACCAAATACTTATTTTCCACCATAATTTGCAAATAAATTCATAAAAAATCCTACAATGTGATTTTCTGGAAAAGAAAATCTCAATTTGTCTGTCATAGTTGACGTGTACCTATGATGAAAATTACAGGCCTCTCTCATCTTTTTAAGTGGGAGAACTTGCACAATTGGTGGCTGACTAAATACTTTTTTCCCCCACTGTATATGTGTTTGGAGTGTACAGGATAGATCTGTACCGCAGAAGGCAGGAATCTGATTCAGAGCTTGTATTCTTATCTCACTGTCTTTTTTTAGTTCCTGTACTTTGTCTTTATTTATCTATACCTTAACCCTTTGAATATGTTAGCCTATCCATCTAGCCTATCTGAATGGTCAGCTTTCAGGGGGTTGCCTCCATAATACTAAGGGCGGCTTTTTACACTGTTTCGGTTGGTCTGATGAGCGGTTTTATGCATCATGCCATCACCAGCAGTGCTGCATAGAGGGGTTGACAGCCCCCTGTGGTTGTCAAGGACACAGCCAGCCTCCCTGGCGACCAGGAGACAAGAGATGGTGCCAGTGCTGTTCTGAGAGGGTCCACCTCTGTCTCTCTTTGGGAGATTGAGTTGTCCTGATCTGTCACAGTGACAGCCGGCCATGACCATGTGAGATGGCTCTATCAGGAAAAAGCCTTGCTTGGTTAGACCAACAGGCTGCTCACTACAGATCCATACAGTTCTACAGACTGACTTAGACCCAACCTACCTACCTGCCATCCACATAGAGATACTCTCATAAGCCTGTGTTAAATAAAGAATACTACCTTGAATGTTTTCTATAGTGTCTTGGTTATCTCTGAGTGTGAACCTCGCTGTTGTCACACTAACATGTACCGATGGCCTTGTGGTTCTGTCACCCATCTTTGGGCCAGTGTTATGTCCTGTAGTGTAGACACATCAGAGCCCTGGGTCCTGTAAACCTGTTATCTGGAGTAAGGCTCACCGTCACCGTGGCTCAACTATGATGTGAACCCCTGCCTCATCTGCTCTTTCTCTCTCTCTCTACCCCTCTTTTTACCTCTGTCTCTCTCTACCTTTCTCTCTCTACCCTCCCTCTGCCCTCCCTCTGCCCTGCCTCTGCCCTGCCTCTTCACTCCTATCTGCACCAGTAAGCAGTGCTAGGAATCCCCTACAGACAGTCCCCACCAGCTCCCATGCAGGGCAGCCAGCGTGCAGAGCTGAGTGGAGGCAGGTACTCTATTAGCAGCATTGAGAACAGGCCCATCAGCCTTATTTTTAGCTGGAGTAGCGCTGGTAGCGACCATGTTATAGATTGCAGTAGATTTATTGGGATTCATCCATCTATTGTCATTCCGCGCAGTAGTATGTTTTTTTTAGTTGCCCCTATGCCTTTTGTGAGGGCCGTGTTTGGTCGTATCGATGTATCGATAATGCATACAAGTTGCTATTGTCACAATGTCCATTCTCTAATTAATCCTACTTTGGAATGTCAGAGACACCTCACAAATTTTTTTAGCTGGTAGAAAACAGACTATTTTGTTTAGGTATATGTTAATCAGTGTTCTCTTTCAATCTGTGGATATAACATCATGTGGTGTGAACATACAAGTATTGCATTTTTCACCGCTAGTGTTGTCAGTGGTTCAGTGCAATCTTCATGCTCTATAATCAACCCCCCTTGATGTAACAGGGATATCATTGCTTTTTTGTCCTTAAAGAGAGAGAGAGGGAGAGTGAGAGAGAGCAATAGACACAAGCGCTTCGAAGAATCAAATCACATCACCCAAAAAGTGCATGCAGTGTATTGCTCAGATCACCACATGACTTATACATGAACACCAAAATAGACCTTGCTGAGTCGGAGAGGCTGTGGATGTAGGCTACACACTGGGAACATGGAAGACTTACTCAAACAATCGGCTCTCATAGGACCTACATGTCACGATGATGCATGAATTATGGTTAATACATATACTTCTTTGTTTGATTTAATGTTTAAAATTGAGTTTTCCTGTTTGTTAGTTAGAGTGAAAAAATGGTGCTGGTGGACGGGGGGGGTTGGGCTACACAAACAGCCCAAACTGTCATTCTGTTACCAAACGTTGCATCTGCACTGTTTTCAGGTAAATGTGTTTTTGTAAGATTTTCTGTGGAAATTGTTAAAAGTAGTACTTATGCATAACTTTGCAATCATTGGTTTGTGTTTCACACATATTTTAAAGTGTGAGCCCCACCCTCTTCAACATACAGTGCCTTCAGAAAGTATTCAGACCCCTTGACCTTTTCCACATTTTGTTACGTTACAGCCTTATTCTAAAATTGATTAAATAGTTTTTCCCCCCTCATCAATCTACACACAATACCACATAATGACAAAGCAAAAACAGGTTTTTATGAATTGTTACTAATTTATAAAAATAAAAATAAATCACATTTGCATAAGTATTCAGACCCTTTACTCAGTACTTTGTTGAAGCCCCTTTGGCAGCAATTACAGCATAGAGTCTTCTTGGGTATAACGCTACAAGCTTGGCACACCTGTATTTGGGGAGTTTCTCGCATTTTTCTCTGCAGATCCTCTCAAGCTATGTCAGGTTGGATGGGGAGCATTGCTGCACAGCTATTTTCAGGTCTCTCCAGACATGTTCGATCGGGTTCAGGTCCGGGCTCTGGCTGGGCCACTCAAGGACATTCAAAGACTTGTCCCGAAGCCACTCCTGCGTTGTCTTGGCTGTGTGCTTAGGGTCGTTGTCCTGTTGGAAGGTGAACCTTCTCCCCAGTCTGAGGTCCTGAGCGCTCTGGAGAAGGTTTTCATCAAGGATCTCTCTGTACTTTGCTCTGTTCATCTTTTCCTCGATCCTGACTAGTCTCCCAGTCCCTGCCGCTCAAAAACATCCCCACAGCATGATGCTGCCACCACCATGCTTCACCGTAGGGATGAGGCCATGTTTCCTCCAGACGTGACGCTTGGCATTCAGGCCAAAGAGTTCAATCTTGGTTTCATCAGACCAGAGAATCTTGTTTCTCATGGTCTGAGATTCTTAGGTGCCTTTTGGCAAACTCCAAGGGGGCTGTCATGTGCCTTTTACTGAGGTGTGGCTTCCGTCTGGCCACTACTATAAAGGCCTAATTGGTGGAGTGCTGCAGAGATGGTTGTCCTTCTACAAGATTCTCCCATCTCCACAGAGGAACTCTAGAGCTCTGTCAGAGTGACCATCGAGTTCTGGGGTCACCTCCCTGACCAAGGCCCTTCTCCCCCGATTGCTCAGTTTGGCCGGGCGGCCAGCTCTAGGAAGAGTCTTGGTGGTTCCAAACTTCTTCCATTTAAGAATGATGGAGGCCATTGTGTTCTTGGGGACCTTCAATGCTGCAGAAATATTTTGGTACCCTTCCCCAGATCTGTGGCTCCACACAATCCTGTCACGGAGCTCTACGGACAATTCCTTCAACCTCATGGCTTGGTTTTTGCTCTGACATGCACTGTCAACTGTGGGACTTTATATATCATGTCCAATTAATTGAATTTACCACAGGTGGACTCCAATCAAGTTGTAGAAACATCTCAAGGATGATCAATGGAAACAGGAGGCACCTGAGTCTCATAGCAAAGGGTCTGAATACTTATGTAAATAAGATATTTCTGTTTTTTATTTTTAATACGTTTGCAACAATGTCAAAAAACATGTTTTCCCTTTGTCATTATGGGGTACTGTGGGTAGATTGATGAGGAATACAAATGTATTATCCATTTTAGATTAAGGCTGTAACATAACAAAATGTGGAAAAAGTCAAGGGGTCTGAATACTTTCCGAATGCACTGTATGTACAGACTCGGTGAGCATAGCCTTGCTATTGAGAAAGGCCGCCGTAGGTAGACCTGGCTCTCAAGAGAAGATAGGCTATGTGCACACTGCCCACAAAATGAGGTGGAAACTGAGCTGCACTTCCTAACCTCCTGCCAAATGTACAGTATGACCAAATTAGAGACACATATTTCCCTCAGATTACACAGACCCACAAAGAATTTCAAAACAAATCCAATTTTGATAAACTCCCATGTCTATTGGGTGAAATACCACAGTGTGCCATCACAGCAGTAATATTTGTGACCAGTTGCCACAAGAAAAGGGCAACTAGTGAAGAAGAAACACCATTGTAAATACAAACCATATTTATGTTTATCTATTTTCCCTTTTGTACTTTAACTATTTGCACATCGTTATAACACTGTACATAGCCATGTCTCTATTCCTCTGAAATCTTTGAGAGTGTAATGTTTACTGTTCATTTTGATTGTTTATTTCACTTTTGTTTATTATCTATTTCACTTGTGTTGGCAATGTAAACATATGTTTCCCCTGCCAATAAAGCCCTTTGAATTGAATTGAATTGAGAGGCAGAGAGATAAGAGACGGATACTGAGATTGAGTAAGAAGGAGGAGACTCCACAAGGTCACGTCCCTCCGCCCCTTTACGACCTCCCTATCAAAGCCCTAGTCTAGTACCAGATAGGGAGAGAGAGAGAGAGAGAGAGAGAGAGGGGGGAGGGTGGAGGGGTGGCTCTTAACATTAATCAACCGTCTGTGTAGAACCAGGGAATTATTGCCAGTCTTTTGAGTTATGCTTATAGGAGGGTTAGGAAATTAAAATCTGTGTGTGAGAGTGTGGTTGTGTTTTCCAATATCATTATGAGTTAATTATATTAATGGATTATGTATTTGGATTAATGGATTATGTATTTGGCTGGTTAATCCTTCAAAGATCCAGAGAATTCCACTTTAAATGGTCACCTCAATAATTCACTGCAGTCACCTGAATTAACACATGGTTATGCTACTGCACACACTGCTTGTGAATAAGAATTGTGAATTATAAATGGGTGAATGATGTGTGTGTTGATTCTAGATTGAATACTTTGGCTAAGGTGTGTGTGTGTGTGAGTGCTCTTCAGTTAAAGCGTATGTTTTCTTAACCGACCCTGTGGATGGGAGGTTGCATGTGCACTATAACAGAGGAGAGATTTTGTTGTCTGCTTGGATCAGTAGGCCTCAGTGCAGTAACAAGAGAGATTTGGGCCCCAGGAGAACAGACTGTTCTGGGAAAGGAGGAGTGTAATTAAGGCTGGAGCACTAGGAGCTCGCTTCCTCTCAGGCCTGGGTGTGCTCCTATATCACAGGAAGCTCCCGGGGTGATGGTAGGGAGGGAAGGAGAGAGGGAGAGAGAGAATCTTTTCCCAGTTCTGATGCTCTGTCTGACCGACTAGTCTCTCCCCCTCCAGTCAGAACAGAGCAGAGGGATTGGATCAGAACATAAGACTAACACTATAGTCGTGTTGTTAATCCCCTGATAGGAAGGGAAAGGGAAACGTGAAATTTAGATTTTCCCTCTAATTCTCTTACCAAACGAATGGCCTGGGTTAGAGTGTTAGGAATAATCTGGAACTGAGCCCGTCACAGTCACAGAATTATACTCTGGGGCGGATTATACACAGACTAAGCACTGTAAACAGTGTGTCAGAGGGAGTGGGGGCAGCGATGCGGAGCAGCCAGGGCAGACGTTTCTATTCAGATGTTCCTGGTTTGAACACAGGCCAGTTAGTTGTTCCTTTCAGATGGTGGCCATGCCAGCACGATTGAGTCACATAAAGGAAAGCAGGCATGGGATCTGTCCTCAATGGTTGGCTGGGAGGGAGGCGGGAGCGTCCCAGGAATTTGTCTTGCCCTGTTTCTCTCGTGTTATTTTTATGCTTGACTACTTACCCCAAAACATCTCCCCCACACACAGAGGATCCTCTGTTCTTTAATTGGGACTGTGTCATCAAAGTTATTTGATCCAAAGTGAAAGGGGACAGCCACACGACACAGACAGTCCCTTTATTTCAGCTTGTTGTCAGGGCCCTGCTCTCACAGCAGATCCATCAGCCCGTCATAGGTGACGTTAAGGTAAGTGAAATCAGTGTCACCATGACAACATACAGGTAGGTTAACTCAAGGCACCATGGTGGCATTTGGTAGGTCAAGTCAGGGTCACCATGGCGACGTCTATAGGTTACCTTAGACCTAGGGTTTCCACGGCGACATCTAGGTAGGTAGAAATAAGGTCACCATGGCAACATTTGCCATTTAAGGAGGGCTACCTCAGGGTCAGCATCACGACTCTCAGGCGACTGTAATCCATAATAGGAGCCCCTCCCAGTGTGCACTGCTCTCCAATGTGAGATGGAGATAGATAGATGGATGGAGAGAGGGATGAGGCAGGGGGAGGAGTGTGAATGTGTCCTCTCAATCGATCGTTCAGCACCGGCTGCTGACAAGGCAGCTACAGCACTCCCTTGTGTGTGTGTGTGTGTGTGTGTGTGTGTGTGTGTGTGTGTGTGTGTGTGTGTGTGTGTGTGTGTGTGTGTGTGTGTGTGTGTGTGTGTGTGTGTGTGTGTGTGTGTGTGTGTGTGTGTGTGTGTGTGTGTGTGTGTGCATGTGTGTGTGTCTCAGCACTAGGCTAAAGCTAATAACACCTCTCTCATACTATGACCTCCAGCCAGCTCACGTCAGAGGGCAGGGCATCGTTGGTGGGTTGTCCGTTAGACCAGTGTAGTTTCACATAGGATGGAAGACTGGGAAAATAAGAATACACAGTCAGACATTTAAAAATAGGACTATTTTGTCTGTTTAATTCTGTGGTGAAGACTGAGCTTTCTTCACTTTTGTGACTCGTGGTTTACCTCAGACATGATCTTCAGTGATGTTTTTCCTAGTGCTCGGTCCTCAGTCACTGTGGTGCAGTGTGGCGTGATTTTTAACACTGATAAGAGGAGGCACTGCAGGAGCAACCTGCTGAGCGCTAAATTGACCAGAGGACCTGTGTGTGTGCTTGTGCATGTGTGTGTATAAGTGTGTGTATTGGTCTTTGTAAACAAGACAGTTAAGAGACGTACTGTATTCAGAATATCCATAATCCACCACCAGTCAGACTTTCCAGACAGTTAGGTCACAGGTATGTACCTCATTGTACTGTGTCAGCTGTTTCCAGTATTTTCCCTTCCCCATACTCTATATTCATCCACGCACATAGCGTGTTCTGAGCATCGTCTGATGTCAGAGGCATTTAACCAAATGTGACTCCTCTAGGCCAGGGTTCCCCCCCCCCCCCTCCTTGGTGCACGTTTTGTTTTTTGCCCTAACACTACACAGCTGATTCAAATAACCAACTCATCATTAAGCTTTGATTATTTAAAACAGCTTTGTAGTGCTAGGGCAAAAAAACAAAATGTGCACCCAGGGGGGGACGGGGGCCAGGACCGAGTTTGGGAATCCCTGGCCTAGGCTAACTCATTGAACTCTCATTGTCTGAATAATGTGTATCTGAATGACTGTATTTGAATTGTCCTACATGGCACTGTGTGGCCTCAGGGAAGAAGTTATCATTGGTAAAACTTCTCTCTCCAGACCTGCACTGCCCCAATCTGTACGTCCCATTACAGCCTCTCTATGTTCCCTTTGTCTCTTTGTCTCTCATTTGTCCCAAGGGTTTGTCCTATCTTAGAATAAACATCACTGGCTTTGTCTCTATGGCAACCACAGCACACACCGTACAGTGGAATGTGAGTCTGTTGGAGACTAAGGTATCTAGACAGGACCTGGTGTTCTTATAGTTGGAACAGGGTCGGGCCATAGGAAATGTACAGTATAATCATACACTACAATACAATATAGTACAATAAAATACAATAAAGTACAGTACAGTACAATACAGTACAAAACAGTACAATACAATACAGTACAATACAATACAACTTCCTATTGTAAGATAGCTTTTAGGAACTGTCTGTCTGTCATTTGGGTATAAGCCTACCCTGACCCTTCCCTCTGGTGGCTGTGTTAGCCGATTAGCAGGCCACGATTGCAGTTGGCCTTTGCTACCTGCCCACTTTCTGTGTCAGCCCGAGGAAGTGTTGGATTGATACGGCCAATACGCTGAATCTGCTCAAGCATGCAGAATATTTGTTTTTCTTTTTTCTCGCTCCTTGTCTAAATATTATTTAGTTCCTTTGAACCGGATTTGTCAGCAGGATTGCTGGGCATGTTTTCATCATACTAACTACTTCTGATGATTGATGTGCAGGCATAGGCTAGGGTTTTGATGGAATGTCCAGTCTGTTCCAGGAAGGTAGTGATGTTTTGCCACAGGGCTATATTATATTTCAGACGGAGGCTATGCACATGGGTGAGCCACCATAGCAGGTCTGAGAACACCCTAATGGTTCCTGCTGACTCAAACTGGGATGAAGTCATCTGTGGAGTGGAGATGTTCTGGTTGGTTGAGTTCCAGACTATCCAAGCACATCACCAGCCTACCCTGAAGGTTATATGCTCAGCTCAAGGTTGTTAGAGAGAGGTGGGCCCTGACACAGGAAGTTATTATAGTACTGGAACTCCCATTGGCTGTTGTGAGTCCAATAGCCATGGCCTTTTCTATTGAAGACCAGCCTTCACCGTATTTGTACTGTTACTTTTTAGATCGATTTTCTATTAATTGTTGAGGTTGTTAATATATGAGTATTAACTTACCAATACATGTAAGTGAGAGACAATTACAAAATGGGATAAGTTTTATTTTATTCTACATGTTGTTAGAAGCATTGACCTAGGCCTGTCTCTTTAGATTCTATCCCCTGTTATCCCTTCTGTAACATGATCTTCTCTCAGAGAGCCAGGTAACAGAACACCGTTTACTGTCCTCACATTGAGCAAGCAGGGCTGAGGTCAAAGGGGGAGGTGCTGGCGGGGGTGTAGTCTCTCTCTGTGTAATTATTTGCCTCAAACGGAAAACAAATGAGGAGGGATTTGTGTGGTGTCCCTGCCTGCCAGCCTGCCTGCCCCCTTGCCTGCCTGCTGCCTGGTCCTTAGGTGTAGGCTATGTAAGGCTGGAATAACCTTTCACAGAGCACACAGAGGGGGAGAATGCCCTTCAATCCTTCAACCCTTCAGCTTCATCCTCATGCATCATCATCACATGCGTGTCATGGCGATACAGCTCAGGTCTGTGTGTGAGTCTCAGGGGAGGAATGACAGGGCCAGGAGGGCCATGGCCACAGCACGACACACAGCTGCCTGCCTCTCTCATCCAATACAAATAGATCAATCAGCCTGATGTGCTGTTACTAACCGCTCCCATATTAACTAATAGTGTGAAGCTGACATGAACTTATCGACGCAGCAGTGGTCTCTCAGATCTCTGTTATGTTCTGTGTGTGTGTGTGTGAATACGCAAATAATAAAGTATTTGTATGATGGTATGTGCTATAATTGTGTAGCTCTAATTTCAGAAGGTATGTTATGTGCTATGTATACCATGTGTGGCTCACATGGATCATTTGTTGTCTTCTTCTCTCTCTCTCTCTCTCTCTCTGTCTTTCTCTCAGTGTGGAGTAGAGTGACCAGACAGGAAGATGGATGAGCTACAGGACGTGCAGCTGACTGAGATCAAGCCCCTGCTGACCAATAAGGTGAGAGTATGAGATGACCACCTGCGAGGGAGAGTCACACATACACAGACAGATGTACACCACACACAAAATGTTGCCTATACACTGAGTATACCAAACATTAGGAATACCTTCCTAATATTGAGTTGCATTCCTCGGGGCATGGACTCTACAAGGTGTTGAAAGCGTTCCACAGGGATGCTGGCCCATGTTGACTCCAGTGCTTCCCACACTTGTGTCAAGTTGGCTGGATGTCCTTTGGGTGTTGGACCATTCTTGATGCACATGGGAAACTGTTGAGTGTGAAAAATTCAGCAGTATTGCAGTTCTTGACACAAACTGGTGCGTCTGGCACCTACTACCATACCCCGTTCAAAGGCACTTAAATATTGTGTCTTGCCCATTCACCCTCTGAATGGAACACATACACAGTCCATGTCTCAATTGTCTCAAGGCTTAAAAATCCTTCTTTAACTTGTCTCCTCCCCTTCATCTACACTGATTGAAGTGGATTTAACAAGTGACATCAATAAGGGATCATAGCTTTCACCTGGATTCACCTGGTCAGTCTATGTCATTGAAATACAAGGTGTTCTTAATGTTTTGTAGACTCAGTGTGAATTACACACAGAGACTTATTCACTGTTTGTCTCCATCGTGAACAGTGCTTCCCTCCCCACTCCAGAACTCTGTTCATCAAAGTGAATTATTTATAATCTCTGCTTCACTGTAGTGAGGGAAGAGAAAAGACTAGAGAAAAATAGAGGAATAGGAGTCAATAGAAGAAAAAGCAAGGGATGGAGTTAGGCTCAAGAGAGAGATACAGAGGATACAGAGAGAGACACAGAGAGATGGAGAGAGAGAGAGTAGGCAGATGAAGCTTGAAAGCAAGAGGGAGGGGAGGAAAGAGGGGAATATCAAAGGGGAACCTAGCAGAAACTCATCTCTTTTTTGCTTGAAAGATTCAGATGAGAGAAGAAAAAAACCTCCAGTAGATCAAAGCTTTCATCCCACCGTTCCTCAAGGACCTCCGTCTCCACTGCAGCATCGAGGAGGGGATGAGCTCCCAGCCTGCCTTGGGGTGGGGCATGGAGAAGGAAGTCAGCCCATCTGTGTAAATTGACTCGTTTTATACCCAGAGGGGACTATTCTGTTCCAGACAGTTCCAGGGTGATATTACTGTAAGTCGCTCTGGATAAGAGCGTCTGCTAAATGACTAAAATGTAATGTAAATGTAATATTACAGACAGTTACAGAAGGTTTTCACCAAAAAATGAATTTGGCAGGAGAAGTTCCGCCCACATTCATTTTCAACGAGGGCGCGTGGATAAATGTGCAGGGCATTGTGGGAAGGTGAGCGACGAGAACCCTGTTAGCGGAGCGGTAGAAAAAGTTCAGCTCTGCTCTACTTTATGCAAATTTCAGGAAAAGTGAAGCCTTGGAGCCAAGCGTTGTCAAGAGGAGGCCACGCCTCTGGTCAAAACCCACTGTTAGGCTTTCTCTGCATCACAGGACATGAGTTGATGTATAGGCTGAGGCAGAGGGTGTTGCGTCATACATCATGGGCTGAACAGGCCATTCATCACCTGACAGTGGTGCTGGTGAAGTGGGCTGGCTGTGGACAGACAGGTGGAAGGAAGGCAGCGTCATGAGCTCATCTGAATGAATGGGTTTATGGTTTACCTCTATCTCCACCTAGTGGCCAGGCCACCTCATTAAGAACCCAACTGACAGACATACTCACAGGAGCCTGCAGGATAGATGTGAGGACAGACAGACAGTAATGAGTTGACAGGAGAGGCAGACAGGTGATAAATAGGATAGCATATTTAGAGTATGTCAATTAGGCAGCGCATGTATATTGAAACACCCATAGTGGTTTTTTCTATACTGAACAAAAATAGTGGCGCAGTGGTCTAAGGCACTGCATCTCAGTGCTTGAGGCGTCACTACAGACGCCCTGGTTCGATTCCAGGCTGTATCACAACCGGCTGTGATTGGGAGTCCCATAGGGCGGCGCACAATTGGCCCAGCATCATCCGGGTTTGGCCGGTGTAGGCCGTTATTGTAAATAATAATTTGTTCTTAACTGACTTGCCTAGTTAAATAAAGGAAAAATAAAAATAAATAAATGCAACAATCAACAATTTTACTGAGTTACAGTTCATATAAGGAAATCAGTCAATTGAAATAAATTCATTAGGATCTAATCTATGGATTTCACATGACTGGGAATACAGATATGCCTCTGTTGGTCACATGTACTTTAAAAAAATGAAGGGGCATGGATCAGAAAACCAGTCAGCATCTCTTTCGCATAGAGTTGATGGCTGTTGATTGTGGCCTGTGGAATGTTATCCCACTCCTCTTCAATGGCTGTGCGAAGTTGATGGATATTGGCGGGAACTGGAACAAGCTGTCGTACATGTCGATCCAGAGCATCCCAAACATGCTCAATGGGTGACATGTCTAATGAGTATGCAGGCCATGGAAGAACTGGGACATTTTCAGCTTCCAGGAATTGTGTACAGATCCTTGCGACATGGGGCTGTAAATGATCATGCTGAAACATGAGGTGATGGCTGCGGATGAATGGCACGACAATAGGCCTCAGGATCTCGTCACAGTATCTCTGTGCATTTGAATTGCCATCGCTAAAATGCAATTGTGTTCATTGTCCGTAGCTTATGCCTGCCCATACCATAACCCCACCGCCACCATGGAGCACTCTGTTCACAACGTTGACATCAGCAAACCGCTCGCCAACACAACACCATACACGTGGTCTGCGGTTGTGAGGCCAGTTAGACATGTTGCCAAATTCTCTAAAACGATTTTGGAGGTGGCTTATGGTAGAGAACTTAACATTAAATTTTCTGGCAACAGCTCTGGTGGACATTCCTGCAGTCAGCATGCCAATTGCACACTCCCTCAAAACTTGACACATCTGTGACATTGTGTTGTGTGACAAAACTGCACATTTTAGAGTGGCCTTTTATTGTCCCCAGCTCAAGGTGCATCTATGTAATGATCATGCTGTTTTATCAGCTTTTTGATGTGTCATACCTGTCAGGTGGATGGATTATCTTGGCAAAGGAGAAATGCTCACTAACAGGGATGTAAACAAATTTGTGCACAACATTTGAGAGAAATACGTTTTTTGTGCATATGGAAAGTTTCTGGGATATTCTATTTCAGCTCATGAAACATGGGACCAACACTTTATATGTTGCGTTTATATTTTTGTTCAGTGTAAAATACTGTAGGTGAAACTATTTCTACCATCCAACACCTCAATAACATATACCTTTCTTTCCTCTTTTCTCTCAGAATTCACGAAATTTCCAGGACTTTGACTGCCAGGTGAGTGTCTCCAGTTATTATTAGCCTACATACATAGGCTACAGTCAGAAATATATCTTAATTATTTTTGTATCTTCTGACAGTGGACAGTGGTCTGTGCACAGTACAAAATACATAAGTATGAGGGTTGCCCTTCAACAGTCAGGTAGATGCTGCCTCTCCCAGGGGCTGTAAAGGGTTAACTAACCCTGGCTTTCCCAGCCTCCATGCAGTCATGCCTGTTCCCTGCATCACATCCTGGGCTAAATATAGCTACAGCAGGTAGGATAGTAAGCATGCTCAGTGGAGCAGGGCTGGTGTATGCTCTTTTCCTCCATGTGGTCCTGTCTGTTCACCCATCCCCCCCTTCATGCATACACTCAGACACACATATAGGCATTGTCAGACACACAAACACACACACTTTCAGACATATTCCCTTAACCTTTGCCACATCCATCGGGACATTGTACCAGCAGTGTTTGTATAGCCAGTAAATCCACCAGGATTTGTATAATTATTACAGAAGCTTCCATTAGTCATTCCACTGCAGCACTGCTGTGACGTCATCACCCAGAGACGGTGTGTGTGGATGTGGATGGGAAGGGGCGACAGGGCCCGAGGGTGAGGCATAGGGTATCAGTCACCACAGGGATGATGCAGTCCCAACCTGATGATGATCTCTGAAGCTGGAGACTCTTATCTCCCTCACTAACTTTAAGCATCAGTTGTCAGAGCACCTTACCGATCACTGCACCTGTACACAGCCCATCTGAAATTAGCCCACCCAACTACCTCATCCCCATATTGTTATTTATTTTGCTCATTTGCACCCCAGTATCTCTATTTGCACATCATCTCTTGCACATCTATCATTCCAGTGTTAATACTAATTGTAATTATTTTGCACTATAGCCTATTTATTGCCTTACCTCCATAACTTGCTACATTTGCACACACTGTATATATATTTTCTGTTGTAATTTTGACTTTCTGTTTTGTTTTACCCCATATGTAACTCTGTGTTGTTGTTTTTATCGCACTGCTTTGCTTTATCTTGGCCAGGTTGCAGTTGTAAATGAGAACTTGTTCTCAACTGGCTTACCTGGTTAAATAAAGGTTAAATAAAAAATGTTTCTCTTACATCACACGGAGGTAGCCACTAGATGTGTGTCACCCTCCCTCCCTTCGCACATTGTTATACATTTAAACTCTTGCAGGAATTCTGAACAAAATGATGGAGCTAGACATGGCTATGCTTTCAAAATGTGATGCTAAATGAGTGCAGTGTCAGGAGACCTGCTCTGGGAGCTGCAATGACACTAAGGGGGGAGTAACAGGGTGCTTAGCTCTGTTCAACATCACAATTCAGTCCTCCTTAGATCTAGCAGAGACAATGGTGTAATCCATTTCAGATATATTGTTCTATGTACAGTGAGCTTCAAAAGTATTGGGACACTGACAATTTTTTGCTGTTGTTTTGGCACTGTACTCCAGCACTTTGGATTTGAAATGATACAATGGCTGTGAGGTTAAAGTGCAGACTGTCAGCTTTAATTTTAGGGTATTTTCATCCATATCGGGTGAACCGTTTAGAAATTACAGCACTTTTTGTACATAGTGAGAAAGTTACAGATGCATAAATATCATACCCCCAAAAATGCTAACCTGCCCTGTTATTGTAATGTTGAGAGGTTATCTGTAATCATGGTAGCATTCACATTAATGTAGAAGTGTTCTATTCTATTCTTATTTACAATAAAAGTGACTCCAAAATGACACAATTCATGATTTACCATTCATTTCTATTGGGCACAAAATCTGAAACACAACTAAAACAAACAGCAAAGCTTGATGTAATCATTGTGTGCTAGGAATATGGGACCAAATACTAAGCTTTTGACTACTTTAATACACATATAAGTTAATTTGTCCCAATACCTTTGGTCCCCTAAAATGGGGGGACTATGCACAAAAAGTGCTGTATGAATGAAAATACCCTCAAATTAAAGCTGACAGTCTGCACTTTAACCTCATAGTCATTGTATCCGTTTAAATTCAAAGTGCTGGAGTACAGAGCCAAAAAAACTGCCCAATACTTTTGGAGCTCACTTTATAAGCTAGTTGAATTAACATGATAGTGTATGAATTTAAAGAACCTGACAACCTCTTCCCAGCTTGATCTTGGCCTTCTCCAGGAATGCTCTCTCCTCTCTCTTCCCCTTCAGTGGGTGAAGCAAATGGCTTCAAATGAAGTCAAACTGGGATTGCAAGTCATTGGCCCCCTGTGTTCTGCTGATCTCGTTTAGCCCAGGAGAGGGCGCTCTAAGCCTGACTGATGGTGCAGAGCAGAGGAGCTGGACTTTCGTGTCTAAGATGTGCCTGTACAATGCAGAAAACTTGTCTATGTTATTGAAGAATAATGTGGTTAAGATATTGGTTAATGTAGCTCCAAAGGAGAAGTGGGGAAAACAGTGCAATGAGAAGAAGTACATCAGTGTCCTCTTTAAGACGCTATCCCTGTCCTCCACTTTCTCCTCTGTCCTCCATCTCCTTGGAGGGGGTGGTTGGTGCTGAGACAATAGTGTCTGTATGACTCACAGGGACGGAGAGGTGACAGCTTGGCTGTGTCACTGTCACTACAGCTTGACTGTGTCACTGTCACTGGCCTGCCTTTGGCTGAGAGACTTAGAAACAGTCATGACGAGTCTCTATGATTGCGTTCTGAGGTGACACTGTGGAATTGAACCAAAACAGACTAATGAGAAATGTATACCTGAATTAAAGTGGTGGTGATTTATCAGTAAAAATATGTGCGCATAGCTGCTGTGTGCCTGTGTGCGGAGATAGCAGTCACTTGTGAACAGATTATTGATAATCCGGGTGGGGTGATTTTTACCAGAGATGCATGCATCATCATTAGACCGGACAACAGGTGCTTGTACAGTGTGAATGTGTCTCTGTATCCATACCTCTGCATGTGTGTGTATGTGGCACCCCCTGTGGGGCAGTAGTGGGAATAATTAATGTAGAAACACTAGGTAGTACGCTCCATTTGACATTTACATTTCAGTCATTTAGCAGACGCTCTTATCCAGAGCGACTTACAGTTAGTGCATTCATTTTAAGATAGCTAGGTGGGACAACCACTTATCACAGGCATAGTAAGTACACTTTTCCTCAATAAAGTAACTATCAGCAAAGTCAGCGCTAGAGGGGGGGGGGGGGGGGGGGATTGAGTCAAGTGCAAGTGTTGGTTCAGGAACATTTCTTTTTTTAGGAGGGGGGTTTAGGTGAGGAGGGGGATTATTGAAGATAATCTTTGAAGAGGTAGGGTTTCAGGTGCTATTGGAAGATGGGCAGGGACTCTGCTGTCCTAGCTTCAGGGGGAAGCTGGTTCCACCATTGGGGTACCAGGATAGAGAAGAGCTTGGACTGGGCTGAGCGGGAGCTGCCCTCCCGTAGGGGTGGGAGGGCTAAGAGACCACAGGTGGTGTAGGGTTTGAGCATAGCCTGAAGGTTGGGAGGGGCAGTTCCTCTTGCTGTTCCGTAGGCAAGCGCCATGCTCTTGTAGTGGATGCAAGCTTCAACTGGAAGCCAGTGGAATGTGCGGAGGAGCGGGATGACATGGGAGAACTTGGGAAGGTTGAAAACCAGGCGGGCTGTAGCGTTCTGGATAAGTTGCAGGGGTTTGATGGCACAAGCGGTGAGCCCTGCCAACAGCGAGTTGCAGTAGTCCAGACGGGAGATGACAAGAGCCTGGTTTAGGACCTGTGCCACTTCCTGTGTGAGGTAGGGTTGTACTCTATGGATGTTGTAGAGCATGAACCTGCAGGAGCGAGTCACTGCTTTAATGTTTGCAGAGAAAGCCAAAGTGTTGTCCAGGGTCACGCCAAGGTTCTTTACACTCTGGGAGGGCGACACTGTGGAGTTGTCAACCGTGATGAGAGGTCTTTGAGCGGGCAGGCCTTCCCTGGGAGGAAGAGCAGCTCCGTCTTGTCGAGGTTGTGCTTGACGTGGTGGGCCGACATCCAAGCTGAGATATCTGCCAGACACGCAGAGATGCATGTCGCCACCTGGGTGTCAGAAGGGGGGAAGGAGAAAAGTAGTTGAGTGTCATCCGCATAGTAATGATAGGATATGACGGAGCCGAGTGACATGGTCTATAGAGAGAAGAGGAGAGGGCCTAGAACCGAGCCCTGGGGGACACCAGTAGTGAGAGTATGTGGTGCAGACACAGATCCTCTCCACGTCACCTGATAGGAGCGGCCTGCCAGGTAGGATGCAATCCAAGAGTGTGCAGAGCCTGAGATGTCCAGCCCTGAGAGGGTGGAGAGAAGGATCTGATGGTTCACGGTGTCGAAGACAGCGGATAGATCTAGGAGGATGAGAACAGAGGAGAGAGAGTCAGCTTTGGCAGTGCGGAGAACCTCTGTGACACAGAGTAGAGCAGTCTTGGTTGAGTGACCCGTCTTGAAGCCTGAGTGGTTAGGTTCAAGAAGATCGTCCTGAGAGAGATAATAAGAAAGTTGATCAGAGACAGCACGCTCAAGTGTTTTGGAAAGAAAAGAAAGAAGCGATACAGGTCTATAGTTTTTGACGTCAGATGAGTCGAGTGTTGGTTTCTTGAGGAGTGGAACGACTTGGGCCATTTTTAAGTCAGAGGGGACGCAGCCATTAGTCAGGGATGAGTTGATGAGGGAAGTGAGGAATGGGAGTCAAGCAGGCAGGTTGTCAGGCGGCCAGAACTCACTAGTCGCAGGATTTCATCTGGAGAGAGAGGGGAGAAAGAGGTCAAGGCGTAGGGTACTTCTGTGTGAGTGAGACCAGTGGATTCAATAGGCTGAGTGAATGAGGAGCGGATGTCGTCAACCTTCTTTTCAAAGTGGTTGACAAAGTCATCTGCAGAGAGTGAGGAGGGAGGGGGATTAAGGAGGGAGGAGAAGGTGGAAAATAGTTTCCTAGGGTTAGAGGCAGAAGCTTGAAATGTAGAGTGATAGAAAGCAGTGAATACAGAGGAAGAGAAGGTAGAGAGGCGGGAGTGAAAGGATGATAGGTCCTGCGGAAGTATAGTTTTCCTTCATTTTTGCTCAGCTGCCCAAAGCCCTGTTTTGTAAGCTCACAATGAGTCACTCAGCCAGCTCGGCCTGGAGGAAAGGGGACAGTGCGAGTCATAGGATGTGGAAAGGGAGGAGAGTAGGGTCGAAGAAGCAGAATTAGGAGACAGGAGGGAGACGGATTTAGCAGAAGGGCGAGATGATAGGATAGAAGAGAAAAGAGTAGTGGGAGAGAGAGAGCGAAGATTGCGACGGTGCATGATCATCTGGGTAGGGGTTGAGTGGCTAGGGTAGGTGGAAGGAGTCAGAAAAGGGGGGGGGGGGTTTGCAGTGAGATTAGTAGGTGAGCAGCCTCTAGTAAAAATGAGGTCAAGCGTATTTCCTGCCTTGTGAGTTGGAGGGGATTGGGAAAAGGTAAGGTCAAAAGAGGCAAGGTGAAGAAAGAGAGAGTTGGAAAGAAATTAATCGAAGGCAGACGTTGGGAGGTTGAAGTCGCCAAGTATGAAGAGCGGTGAGCCCTCATCAGGAAATGAGCTTATCAAGGTGTCAAGCTTATTGAGGAACTCTCCAAGGGCACCTGGTGGGCGATAAATGACAACAAGCTTGAATGGACAAGTGACAATGACAGCATGGAATTCAAATGAGCAGATGGACAGTTGAGAGAGGGAGAGAAGAGAAACTCTCCAGTTAGGAGAAATGAGTAGCCCTCTGCCACCACCACGACCAGATGCTCTTGGACTATGAGGGAAAACATAGTCAGAGGAAGACAGGGCAGCTGGAGTAGCAGTGCTCCACCCAGCTCGCCTATCACTGTCGGTGGAGTTCACACTGTAGGACCAATAGAACACACACTGAGTTTGCTGCTCCGCCCACTCGATATATTCTACAGTATGTACCTGTTGGTCTCCACGGGTAAACTCAGCCCACTTGGCCAGCAATATCAATCTGTTATGCTGCATTCATAACATCTCGTAAATTTGTAAATACCAGCATACGATTGGGAAAAATCCACTTGAACGCCCCTCCAACTGGTAATTGCTAGTGGGAAACTCGCATAGAGATGAGATAAAATATATGAAGAATCAATAGGTTATCAGGTTCAATAGAGAAGGAGAGACGTTTACAGAGAAATATCTGTGTATCGCTGTATGCACCAATCTCTCACACATACTGATTCCAGTGAATGCATGCGTACACACACTCACTCATATAAGTGATATAGAGGAATGTGGATTGTTATTACAGTGTAATATAGACGTTTGTCAATCTCTTTAGGATACAAATGTATCTTTTGCAGCCCATCATGGTGAAGGTTCTTTGGATGACCATGGGGTCACAGCTGGTTCATTGCACAGTCATTAATGAGCAAAATCATTACTCAATGCCTTACTTACTGGAAAATCTGCTGTTACAAAATCATATTGGTGCATTAGAAGCCTGAGATCATATTGATATTCAATGCAGACCTTCTTCCCTCAGAGCCCAAAATAGCCTCAGCAATTTGATGTTTCACTGCCACTGCCATTTGAGTTTTCACTCTGCAACACAAAGATATTATTTTATCTTCATATGATTAGCCTGGTTGCTCATTGATGACAGGTACAGTGTTTAATCCAATTCTAGCCCATGAATTGACATCTCAAGATGATGCTCTGATAATTCATCAGGATCAGACAGTGATTTCAGAGCGCTGCTGCTGCTGAGCTGATGCAGAATGCACTGGAAGGAAGCGGTCAATAGTCAAAGTCAGCATCCCTTCTACAGCACCTCTCTCTCTCTCTCTGTGTTGTCAGAGTGCTGCTTGTCTCCTGGGATGCCTGCCTGCCTCCACCTAATACCCCCCTCTCGCCTTTCTCTCTCTCTCTCTCTCTCTCTCCTCTCTCTCTCTCTCTCTCTCTCTCTCTCTCTCTCTCTCTCTCTCTCTCTATCTCTCTCTCTCTCTCTCTCTCTCTCTCTCTCTCTCTCTCTCTCTCTCTCTCTCTCTCTCTCTCCTCCGCTCTCTCTCTCTCTCCTCTCTCTCTCTCTCTCTCTCTCTCTCTCTCTCTCTCTCTCTCTCTCTCTCTCTCTCTCTCTCTCTCTCTCTCTCTCTCTCTCTCTCCATCCATCCATCCATCCCCCATCCCTCTCCTCTGTTCTCCTCTAGCTCGCCCCCTTTCTGCCCACCTGACCTGCTGAAATCCAATTAAAATAACTGGTACACAGCCCTGGAAGCACGGACGCGCTGTGCTTACCAAGTGCAAACTGCAGTCTCACTCACTCTGTCTCTCCCTCTATCTCCCGTCCTCTCGCTCTGCATCTTTTCCATCCCTCCCACTCTCATTACAAATATTCACCCTTTCTGTCTCTCACTATCTCCTTTCCCTCTTGCTGGTCTAGCTGGTGCAGTTAGTCTCTCTACTCCCCATTACACTCTTGCGCTCTCTCTCTCTCTCTCTCTCTCTCTCTCTCTCTCTCTCTCTCTCTCTCTCTCTCTCTCTCTCTCACTCTTCCTCCTGCGCCTCCTCCCTCCTCTCTCTCCCGCCCTCATTGTGGAGATCTTTAAAGCTCCCAGCAGCAAACAGTCCTCTCCTGCCTGGGAAACATGTCAGCCATTCTGGACCTGGACCAGATCGCATGCTCTGGGAATGCAGTGGTGAGTGCGTCTGACTGACACACCTCGCTGGGTTTAGTTTGACAGGGCTGGGTCTGGGTAGAGAGACCATGGCTCTCTGGGAGAGGCTGGGCTGGTCTCCCTGGCTGGTTGGCAGCATACCTGCCTGCCTAACTGCCTCTTCAGACAGACGGCTAAGCAGCTGAGCCGTTTCAGTATGCAGAGAGGCGTTTGTGTGGGTGGACACTGGATTTGT